>NW_026652286.1:61536746-61639019 GCF_009828535.3 Hylobates moloch | reverse complement strand
TTTGTATTTTTAGTAGAGACGGGGTTTCACCGTGTTAGCCAGGATGGTTTCGATCTCCTGACCTCGTGATCCGCCCGCCTCGGCCTCCCAAAGTGCTGGGATTACAGGCGTGAGCCACCGTGCCCGGCCGATTTTTTTTTTTTTTTGAGATGGAGTCTTACTCTGTTACCCAGGTTGGAGTGCAATGGCATGATCTCTGCTCACTGCAACTTCTGCCTCCCAGATTCAAGAAATTTTCCTGCCTCAACCTCCCAAGTAGCTGGGATTACAGGCACGTGCTACCATGCCCAGCTAATTTTTGTATTTTTAGTAGAGACAAGGTTTCACCATATTGGTTGGCCAGGCTAGTCTTGAACTCCTGATTCTGGTGATCCACCTGCCTTGACCTCCCAAAATGCTGGGATTACAGGCATGAGCCACCACACCTGGCCAGAGACATAGGTCTTATCACATTGTTATCACAGGCCTGGTCTTTGTTGCACAGGCTGGTCTTGAACTCCTAGCCTCAAGCAATCATCCCACCTCAGCCTCCCAAAATATTGGGATTACAGATATGAGCCATTGCTTCTGGCCTGGACTGCCACTTAAACGACCTTGGACTTTGTTGTAAAGACAATGAAGACCCATGAAAGGATTTTAAGCCAAGGAGAAAGATAATTAGACTTACATGTTTATAGATTTCTCATGAAACTAGAGAGGTATATGAGGTACCACATGGGGCCAGCACACTAGCTAGTTGGCAATTTCATATTCAGGCAGGAAATGATAATGGATTCATAGTGTGGTAATAGTAATATGGAAGTTCAGATAGATGTCTAAGGGTGTTAGGAGGCATAATTAACAGAATGTGATGACTATTATGGAAGGAGAGGAGGAGAGAGAGGGAGAAGGAAAGAGCTTTGGGTGGCTTCAAGCTTTTTCACTTGAGTCACGTTCTGGTTTAAGTCCTCATGATTGAGGGAGAGTGGCAATCTGAGCATCTTTATGTTGACTTTTTGTTCTGTATTACAAATGATGATAATGGAGATACCTTCCTTCTAATGTTGCTTTGAGGAATGCCCAATGTGTGACACAATTCTTTCTTGTAAGTCTTTGTGGTATTTAAATAAAATCATAGAAAGCACCTGGCCTCTTGCAAAAGTGAATTTTCATCACCATTCTCATTGTCAGCTCTGTTTGGCCATTTTTCACAGCGATTGCTTGCCTCAGTGCAGGGGGAAAGGCTCTGCCGTGTAGGCTGCTTTTATATCTTCAATCCATTCTAAATCTTGTCAGAAGGGATGCATTGTCCTGTCTGGTAGAGGTGGTTCTGGGTGATATGCTCTGCTTGGATTAGTCAGGAAGGGGCCCTTTCCCTTGTGTGTCTGCCTATTTCTGGTGTAGTGGTTATTCTGGTACAGTTTCTATAAGCACAGTAATTCATAAGATTTTCCACAGTATACATATTGTCTTTCATTAAAGAATTACTGTCTTTCATCTTCTAATCCTTTAATTTAGGCTTTTCTTTTATATAGTATGTGAAATTTCAATACCTGGATGGCAAGAGATCTAAAAGGTAGTATTCTGACTAGAGTGTGGAATGTAGTTATAAGAATGCCTAATGCTATTGATGTCCAAAGGATGCTGGTCTATTAGCAGGTAGTGGATTCCGACCCCTGGGCTGGGATTCACAAGGAAAAACCCTGTCATCAGGACTGTAAAACTGAGGTACCGCTTAAATTGTAAAGATTTTGGCTCAGAGATGTAAGTCAAGAAGCCGTGTTAGGGCAAGGCTAATGAGCAAGCAATAAACAAGCCTTAGTGCTGACTGAGAGCACAACTCGTTCCTGACTCAGATAAGAATTGGTTGAAGGATAGGGCCAAGCTTAGTCTACAGCTGGAGGTTAGGTGGCTAAAATTTCAGAACAAGTTGGGGAAGTAGCCACTTTCTGGAGATAGATTAAGCACAGGTGATTCTCCATCTAGTGCCTTTGAGAGCCATTTTCTTTCTTTGTTACCCCATCCTGCATTCAGCTGCCATACATCTTTTCAGACTCTTCAGTTTTTAGGTTTGAGGGATTTTTGTTGTTTATTTGGGTTTTTTTTTTTTTTTATTTTTAGGCAGAAATTGTCAGTCGACAAAGTAGCCTGAAGTCCTTCCTTTGTTAAAAATCTTATATTAAATGTATCCATTTGTAATGGTTATTGGAGTATAATTTTGTTGGCATGATTATTTTATGGGGACTCCTTGCCAAAGAACTTTTATCCTTGCAGACTTTAAATTAATTAATTTGTAAGGCCTCGACTGAATCATTCAGAATTCCAAGAGATAAACATCAAATTGGTTTTTTTTCAAACAATGTTGCTTTTATTTTAACATGAGATGGCATTAAATAATAATTACAAATTGTAAGTAAGATTGAGTTCTTGATTTGGCTCTCAGCTTGAACATTACTGGTATATGGAAATGCTGCTGATTTTTGTGCATTGACTTTGTATACTGAAACTACTGAAGTCATTTATCAGTTCTCTTGGCAGAGTAGGTTTTTCTAGGTATGGAAGCAAATCATCAGCAAAGAGAGATAGTATGACTTCTTTTCTTATTTGGATGCCTTTCCTTTCTTTCTCCTACTTGATTGCTCTGGCTAGGACTTCCAGTGCTATGTTGAACAAGAGTGGTGAGAGTGGGCGTCCTTGTCTTGTTCTGGTTCTCAAGGGAAATACATCCATCTTTTGCCAATTCAGGATGGTGTTGGTTGTGGGTTTGTCATAGATGGCTCTTATTATTTTGAGATATGTTCCTTATATGCCTAGTTGATTGAGGGTTTTTACCGTAAAGTGATGTTGGATTTTATCGAAAACTTTTTCTGCATCTATTGAGATGAAAATAGGTTATTTGTATTTATTTATGTTTACATGCAAAAACAGAAAACTAAACATTGGGTACACGTAGACATGAAGATGGAAACAATAGACACTGAGGAATACAAGATATGGGAGGGAAAGGGGCAGGGATTGAAAAAATTACCTACCTGTATTGAATGCTGCTGTACACTGTAGAGTACAGTATTGGTTGTTTAAGCTCATGATCATGTGTCTGGCTGGAAGCTGTGGCAGCTGCCCAGCATCATGAGAGAATATTGTACCAAATACCACTAGCGCAGGAAAAGGTCAAAATTCAAAATTTTAAGTACAGTCCCTATTGAATACATATTGCTTTCACTCCATCATAAAGTCAAAAAATTTTAAATTGAACCATCCTAAGCTGGGGACCCTCTGTAAAATCACCACCTGCACTAGCTCACTCCTTATCCTCCTTACCTGCTCTATCAGCAACATCAGTAGCTCCTGGGGGAATGGTGGAAACTACAAATGCTCAGACTTCTGAGTCAGCAAGTCTCGGGGTAGGGCCTAGAATTTTAACAAGCCCTACAGGAAATTCTGATACATAGTAAAATTTGAAAGCCATCAAGGAAGAACCATCTTGGGCTTTTTAAACTCACTCCTTTTGTTTGTTATTTCTATTGATATGATTATCTCAGACTAGAATGGTCTAAAACTGCAATACCATCCTCTCCTGAGGAATAGTTTTTCACACTCACTTTTCTCCTACATGAAGAGAGAACTGTTAGATAATTGTCCTGGAACCTTTTTTTTTGTTTTTACCTTTATATAATACCCTTCACCAAAATAATTGGTAATTGTAAAGATTATTATCTGATTATTAACAAACTAAGCTTTGGAGTTAGAATGAATTTAGTAAAAGTCATGCCCCCTTAATATAAGTGTGACCTTAAGAAAATTATTTAACCTTTTTGAGTTTTAGTTCTCAGTGCAATAAAATAGGCATTATACTTTCCTATGAAAGTTGTTGTGTGGCTTAACAGTGAAGGTATACATAGAACATTCAGTACCAACCTTGGACTAAATGTTCAGTGAAGAGTATCCATTGTTAATATAGCTTACTTTAGGTTTCTGAGGTAAGAGTCTCAGGCATGTCTTGAAAAAGAAAAAATTTTTGGACACAGTTTTACTCTGTCACCCAGGCAGGAGTGCAGTGGTGTGATCATAGCTCACTGCAGTCTCAACCTCCTGGACTCAAGCCATCCTCCTGCCTCAGCCTCCCTAGTACAAGCATGTGCCACTGTGCCCAGCTAATACTTAAGACAAGGGTCTCATTTTGTTGCTCAGGCTGGGCTCAAAATTCTGGCCCTAAGCAATCCTCCTGCCTCAGCCTCCCAAAGTGCTGGGATTACAGGTGTGAGCCACTGCACCAGACCCTTGAAATTTTTTATTAATTAAAAGAACTGTTTAAAGTGACAGATGATCAGAGAAGATTTTAAAAGGCAAATATTTTTCAAAAATTTACACTTACATGAACATGAAGTGTTGTAAATTACAAACTTTTACTCTTAATGATAATATAATATTTATTATATTATTCTTAAATATCTAATATTTATCAGGTTTCACTATGTTCAGACACCATGTTAAAAGCTTTAACAAGTATATTCACATTCAGCCACATAAAACAGAAATGTAGCTTGAAACTCATTAACCTTAATAAAAGATTTAAGTCAGTTTTTTAAAATATAAATAAATTCTCATTTGAAAGGAAAAACTTAAATGTCAGAAAATGTTTATATACTTTTAAGTGGGTCAGGGAAGAAGATATCTCTTATTCTTAGAATTATCTTAGATCCACAATCCTTCATAAAGGATCTTTTCTTTAGTTATCAACTGAAATTTAAAAATATATGAAGTTGATTTCATCTCTACTGTGTTATAGCAAGACTTTAAAGAGTTGCTTTTAATTTCTACAATCTGGTTATATATATTATGATAATAGCAACATAACATTCTTTTAAAGAACATATACTATGATAGGGAGAAAGTCACTGCTCATAAATGAAAGGCAGTGTATTTCACACATTCATCAGATTAAATACATAAAAAAAGTGATTTAAGCAGTTTCCATTTCCATCTCCCTCAAAAAACTAGAAGTAATCAAATACTAGTAATTTTATCTTCTTATTTTTTCCAAGAAAAGCAAAGTTTTCTCTCTCCTGGTACAAAAAAAAAAAACATTTCAAATGAAAAACAACTGATTCTCTAAGGGCCTTAAAACCAAATTCCCACCTACATTTCCCAGCTCATACTGGAGTTAGCCCATTTCTTGCATCAATACTGGGCCTCCCAGAAGGCCTGTCAGTATACTGTAGGCACTCATTGATGCCGTAAACAAAATGTATTTCTAATATTTGTGTGGCCCTCTATAATTCTTAGCATTCTTTTTTTCTGTAGCATCCCATCTTATTGACCCTTTTATAGATGAAAGAAACCCAGTTTAGAGAGGACAAATTACTTTTCTGGAATCCCAGCCTTAGTAAATGACTAGAACGCTGAGTTCTAGTCGTCCTGTCCAAAGTTATTTCAAAATACCAAAGAGTAGCTTTGTGGGGAGTGGGGAGGGTGTGTGTGTGGGTGCGTAGCTCAGAA
This sequence comes from Hylobates moloch, assembly GCF_009828535.3. Taxonomy (NCBI): domain Eukaryota; kingdom Metazoa; phylum Chordata; class Mammalia; order Primates; family Hylobatidae; genus Hylobates; species Hylobates moloch. Next base: position 61,633,541 of record NW_026652286.1, on the reverse strand, counting down.
AGCAGACGAGTAGGAAGGAGGAGGCAGTGGCCAAAATATAGTCACACAGCCAAAACAGATGCAGGGAGTCTGAGAAATGTAGTATTTTGGCTGGACTTTTTGCTTCCCTGAATAAAATTAATTGTCTGTTACTAAGAAAGAATGGGAGGATGAATATTATATGGACAATTAGCATTTCTATTGCAGTTAAGAAGGATTTCTCTATGCTCTCTCTCTCTGTCTCACACACACACACTTGAATATATAAACATAAGCAGAGTAATTAGAGCTTCAGAGCTTCCTTTATGATTGTCCTTTACAGCTAAAGAACTATCAGTTCGTAAGTAAAGTTCTATACTTATGAACAACCAGGACAAGAGGAGGGACAGTGTTAGATTCTTTTCCTTACTCCTATTATTTTTCTGTTCACATAGTAAATGTTTAAATAAGTATTTCCAGTACTGATCTAGCCGTTGACAAAATGTTTATTGAATTTAGACACAGTAAAGCAATTGTTACTTTAATTTAGTCATATATAGTAATCTAATATGATCAGAGCTTTAACTTGTCCATAGCTACCTGGCATGATCATATTTACATTACCCTATACTTTTAATTAATGGTTCCCTCAAAAAAGGCACACTTAGAAACAGATGTATTTGTTTTAATCTTGACACTTCATAAACATCATTTGCTACTCCTTTAGGCTAATCACTATGAGAAGCCATGAAATAAGGCCTGACCCATCACAAAACCTAGAGATTGCTTTCAGCAAGTTTGCTATATGGTACAGAAAATTAATTTCACTGATTTTCATTTTTGTCCCACCTTTTTCTGACTGCTCTACAGGCTGTATATTGATGGTCCTTTTGGAAGTCCATTTGAGGAATCACTGAACTATGAGGTCAGCCTCTGCGTGGCTGCAGGCATTGGAGTAACTCCATTTGCATCAATACTCAACACCCTGTTGTATGTCATTTTGATCTATTTTGTTAATCCAAATAGAGAACTGCCAATATTTCTGATATCTCTCTTTTTAGTGTAAAACAATTCCTTATTGAATTATTCTACTTGTTGATCAAGGACCTCCATTTACTGATTGATGAGGGGAATAATTCAGTGATTCTCAACATGTGGTCTGTGGCTCCTAGCATATTCTCTTGTAGAAAGATGTCATATCACAGTTATGAATTCCTCTGTCCTTTTCCTCTGTTAAAAGTCATTCGCCTCCATCCTTCATTTTCTATGTCCTCATCAGCGGTAAGTGGTTCTACTCATTCATTCAGTCAACAAATGTTTTTGAGCACCCATGTGCCAATAGGTCTTACAGGTATTGGGAAGACAGCAATGAATGAAAACAGAGTCCCTGCCCTTAAAAAGCTTACATTCAAATGGGGCAGGTAAAAAAGAAAACAATGAGAAATATAAATAAAATTATTTCAGAAAATATTAGAATTACGACAAAAGGTAGACATTAATGGATATGGAAATAAAGGGCTGGGTTTATTGTTGAAGTATGGTCAGGCTTTTCTGAGATGACAACTGAACACATCATTCCTTCATTTATTACTTAGCAAATTTACAACAGACTAAAGAAAGTAACTTCAAAGGTGAAATTGTGGCCGGGCACATTGGCTCACACCTGTAATCCCAGCACTTTGGGAGGCCGAGGTGGGTGGGTCGCTTGAGGCCAGGAGTTCAAGACCAGCCTGGTCAACATGGTGAAACCCTGTCTCTACTAACAGTGCAAAAATCAACCAGGCGTGGTTGTACCTGCCTGTAATCCCAGCTACTCCAGAGGCTGAGGCACGAGAATCTCTTGCACCTGGGAGGTGGAGGTCGCAGTGAGGGGAGATGGTGCCACTGCACTCCAGCCTGGGTGACAGAGCGAGACTCCCCAAAAAAAAAAAAAAAAAAAAAGGGTGAAATTGTCTGACCAGGAAATACTAAACTAAAACTTATTTTAGTTTCAGGATTATAAGCAAAAGTTAATTGATTTGTATTCTTATGAAAACACAAAGCAAAATGAAAGTAGAAAGTTATTCTCAAATCTATTCCATTTACTTTTTTTTGCAGAACCAAAAAAGCAATAATAAATTTAAGTGATGTGTTTGAATGATATTTTATTTCAGTTTTAAATACTAGATGTAAATTTGGTACTTTCTGGCGGTTCTTACGAAAATGATCATGTTCTAAGCCAGAAATAGTTTGTTTCTGACAACATATTACAAGTTATTTGGATACCTAATGTTATGAAAAAGGAAGATCATTTTCTTAACCTCAAGCCTACTTTATAAATGGGGATCCAAACTTGGAATTATGAGTTGCTGGAATGCATTACATCGTACATGATTGTGAAATCTCTTTCTTTAATGATTTTTAAGAGGGGGTAAACAACCAAGTTTCTGGAATGGTTTTGGCTCATTTTGCCAAAAAGCCAGGGCAAGACTAAATGACCTTTGGAACCCTACTCAGCCTGTGATAGAATTCACTGAAAGTTGAAAGCTTCTTTTGTTCTGAGATGCAGATCCCAATATTATTCTGGTCCAGTTCAGTTATGGCCTTCAACTGGAAATGGATGATATGCACACTTGTGAATATTATTCACACTTAAATTCATTTAACACTTAAACGCCTAAATTCATGAAGTATGTCATATCCTGGAGTCAGTATATTGCATATTAAATTCATTTAGGTCTCGTGGTAAGTGCTGTATCAGATGCTAGAACGTAAATGACTGATTTTTCTATTGGTTGCTTACTAATGAAAAGCAAACTTTCAAAAATATAGTAATTCCTTAATATTTGTATTTGCCATCCTAATCACTATCATGTTATTTTAATTTTAAAGGGATGACTGGAAACCATACAAGCTTAGAAGACTATACTTTATTTGGGTATGCAGAGATATCCAGTCCTTCCGTTGGTTTGCGGACTTACTCTGTATGTTGCATAAAAAGGTAACATTAGGGTTGGTTCTAGTTTTGCAATTTTTCAAATTAAAAATAGTTATATCTTTATATTACAAAATCAATAAATGCTTGCCATAGAATAAACCATAGAAATTATGCAGAGAAGTAGCAAGGAAAGAAATAAGTCTCTTAAACATAAAAAATCAGAGATAATATCTGTTAGCAATTAGGCACACGTCTTTTCAGATATGGATATTTGTGAGTACACATATATATCTAATATATTTTAACATAGAAACATTCATTTCTATGTTTTAACGTAGGGTGTTTCACATAGAAATGTATGCCTATGGCTAAAGGTGATGAGGGAAGACAATGGAGGGAAATACCAGAAGGCACCTGCTGTAACACCTTTCATCCTTTGTTCTGATAGCACTTACCCTTGATTGCCATCTTTAATACTGCAAATCATCAGACTTTTTGGTATACGATACAAATCTCAAGAATCCCAAATTCTGTGTTTTATTTTTTGCAGAGATAAAGCAGGAATCTTTTCCTATCCTACCTGTAACATTTGACCTATTTATCTTTATTCACATTATACAAGTGATACACATATGCATCCTTGCTATAAATATTTCAAACAATTCTGATAAAGTAAAATCCTCTCTTACTACCTTCCCTACCTAATCTATGTAAACAGAGGTAACTCTTAAGTGTTCTATAAATTATATCATACTATTTATATTGTTTATGCAAATTCCTTTATTAATTGATTACTATGTCTTGACTATTTTTTGGTATTAGTGCATATAGAACTACCTCATTGTTTTTCCCGGTGTCAACAATTAGAGTATTTCATTGTATAGATATATCTAGTTTACTGAACAATTCTCTAATGTTAGATACTTTTTTATTACAAAGAATGCTGAAATGGATATCATTATATATACCTCTTGGTGCATGTATTCACTCATTAAGTCAGTCATTCTATCATTCAGTGTATATTTATTAACTGCTTACTATCAATCTGAAACTATTCTAGGATCTGAAAACTCATCAGGTGACAAAATAAAACCAAGTTTCTGATCTCATGTGGTTTACATTCTAAGGGGGCAAGATAGACAACAACCAATAAATACATCGAGCGTCAGGTTCTGAGAGTCGGGTTAGGACAAAGAAGGAAGGGAAAGTAGGAGTAAAGCAGCATAAACAGTAGAGAGTGTGTTAATTTATATTGCATGTTCAGGAACAACCATCAAACAAAATGCTATAATGCCATTTGAGCAGACTTGACTGAAGTGAATGAGCAGACTAGACACATATTTTGGAGAAAAAAAATCAAGATAGAGAAACCTAACTTCATAGGCAAGGGCTCTGAGGCAGCAGTATGCTTGGTGTCCTGAAAGAAGAGAAAGGAGAACTATGTGGATGAAGCAGAGTAAGCAAGAGAAAGAATAGTAGGAGAGGCAATTAGAGAGGTAGTGTCCGTGCTTTTCTGGGAGGAGGTAGGTTACGTAAGTCCTCCAGACTTTATGCAAAATAAATAAACAAAAATAAATAAAAATATTAGTTCTGGGTATGTACCTAGAAGAATTAAAAGCAGGGAATTGGACAGATATTTGTATGCCAATGCCCATAGAAGCATTATTCACAATAGCCAAAGGATGGAAACAACCCAAATATTCATCAATAGATGAGTGGTTAGACAAATATACACGTACAATGTAATACTATTCAGCCTTAAAAAGGAAGGAAATTATGACACATACTACATGGATGAACTTTGAAGACATAATAAATGAAATAAGCCAGACACAAAAGCACAAATATATTATGCTGTCACTTATCGGACGTCCCTAGAGTAGTTTAATTTGCAGAGGCAGGAAGTAGAATAGTCTCTACATATGCATCCTTGCTAAAAATGTTTCAAACAATTCAGATACAGTAAAATCCTCTCAGGTTGCCAAAGCCTTCGGGGAGGGGGAAATGAGGGGTTGATGTTCCATATCTTTTTCTAGACTATTTATTTTTGCAGGTATATTTTTGCCTCGTGCATTTTTGTACAAGAGAAACCAGAGCCCATTGCTGAATAAGCGGAAGGCAGGAACAGGAAAAAGCGTCTATTTGTTTTGTTTTATATTTGCTAGCATGCATAAATTAAATCACGATTGTCTTTTTTTCTCAAGAAAAAAAAGGAGAAAATCTGAGTATACCCACAGAATTGCAATAAGTCTATTCCTTTTTCTGTCCTCTCAGTTTTGGCAAGAGAACAGACCCGACTATGTCAACATCCAGCTGTACCTCAGTCAGACAGATGGGATACAGGTATGTAGTTGATGTTATTGTAAATTAAACAAGCCTCTTGATAATAGATTTACTGTGGGAGCTGTGGTGGAAGAAAATTCCTGCAGGTGGTTCGAACAGAAGATTCCTAGAGGAAGGCCTCCTTTGGAATATGTCCAGAAAAGTCATAGCTTGTCCTTGAAGTCAACCATATTATGCCTTCCATTTGTCCTTCTCACAGGGAGCTGGGGCAGACTCAAAAGGTCTGACCTTTGAGGCTGCCCCTCCCCTCTTCACTATCGCCTCAAGTTCTTCTAAAATTCAGACTACACATGAACAGCCATGTGATTTCTTTTTATTGAGGGAATGTTTTATGTGGAGAGAGAAGATGAGTTCATATACAATTAAGCTTATTTCTAGACAAAGAAAACTAAAAATAATGATAGCCATCATGCATTATTTATTTACTGTTCTAGGAACTGTGCTAATAATTTCACATATATTAGTTTATGTAATTAAAACAGAGTCAAGCAGTAAATGTTATTCCCATTTTGCAAGTGATGAAACTAATATTTGAAGACAACATTGAAGAGCTGGATTGGTGTATAAATCTAGGCATGAATGCATTCGCAAATTTTATTTTGGTACTTTTTGTCATACATTTTCACAATACTTCGAATACAAAATTTGAATGTTTGTCAGTTACCTCAAAACTAATCTAAGTTTTCCAGTCGTATTTCTACCCTACTTGGTATGTAAAAAGTATTTCATTTTACCAGTCTCACGAAGTAAGTCAATATCACTTTTCCTCCTGGTATTGCGATAATTAAGGTATGAAGCATAATTTGCATTTGGTTCTCAGTTTGCCTGCCTGGGACTCAGATACTTCCTCCTTTCTCCGCAGTTCACTCTGACTCTTCACATTGATTTAGATCTAATGCTCTGTTAATTGCAAACAGGAGCCCATTCACAGCCATTTGTTGATAGACCCAATTTTGGAGTCCTGCTCTCTTGAGCTGTCTTGTCTAGGATCATTTCCCCAAATTTACGATAACAATTTGTAGTATTTTACTTATATAATGAGCCAAATATGACAACTGTATTTGTGGTGCCAAAATACTTCAATGAAGTCTATGTGCTGAGCCTTTTTGAGATTGACCAATTAGAATTCATTCTTTGTCTTACATTGCAGTTCTTTAAAGATGAAACAACTAACTGAAGTCTAAGAAAATTAGCCATTTGTCAGAATGGCATTCAAGGAGATTAGTTCTAACAATTAGTTCTAACAATTAATTCATTTAAAAATCAAATTTTTGTGACTTTTTACCAGAATAGATTTTGTTTGTTTGTTTAAAAACAAACAAATGGAATTCAAGGAGATAATGGATTTTAAAAGAAAGGAGAAAAGAAATGATATTTTGAAATAATTGTACATAATAGGTTGCCATTTGATACTTACATTCTTTATATCACAGCAATTTGGTGGGAAGCCGCAGCACCAGCAGAAACGATATTAGAGAACTAGGTTACTTAACTAAATCTCGAATAATGTAGTGCTTTCTTTTTGGCAGAAGATAATTGGAGAAAAATATCATGCACTGAATTCAAGACTGTTTATTGGACGTCCTCGGTGGAAACTTTTGTTTGATGAAATAGCAAAATATAACAGAGGGTAAGTCCTATACCTCAAAAATTTGATATGTGGCTAATAAATTAATTAAAATATTTTCAAATAATTACATGAAGTTTAAAAATGAATTGGCAATGAGTTTACAAATGACAAATTCACTGAAACACTCTTTCACTATCAAAGGAAGAAGTAAGGCAAGCATCGTCCTACATTTTTGTAATTCCAAATAATTAAAGTTTAGCTTAGAAATAGTCTATAATGTATTTATGAACTAAACTCTCCTATCTGATTATAAATTTGTATAGGCCTATATTAAAAATGGGTATTCATTCCCACAGCATATATCAGGTAATCCTAGGAAAAGTTTTCAAAATCATGTTTGCAAACAAAGAACTTTACAATTAGTTCTAACAACAAAGTCATTTAAAAATCACATTTTTTATACCTTTTTTTACCAGAATGAATATGTTTTTTGTTTGTTTGTTTTTAAAAAAACCTTCTGCATTGTAATATGCAGTCTTTAAACCTAGAATATTTCCAAAAATATTATTTAGAAACTATAATTTTATAAAGAATCTTGTTCTTACAGACTATGTGTCTATGATCTGAAGAAATTACCAAGAAGGAAAGCTTTCATTTTAGGGCACAGACCAGCAAGCCCATTTGTCTTTTGTAAATTTATCATAGTGCAGTGCACTGATCTATAAGAATTCTAAGAAGATTTTGAAAACTATATAACCACTCACATATTTTTAGGTTTACATCTAAATAGTTTCATCATAAATTTACATAGTTGTAAAAGATGTGATTTCTAACATATTGCAGATATTGACATTTTGTAATTAACATAATTTCTTTAAACATATCCACTGGAATATAAATATAGCTAGATGATATTGTCATTTATTACAAAAATACATAAACTCTTCTTTTAGCAGTTGGATGTTTTACATCATTCTGTTTCTTTCATTTGTGTTGTATTTCTGTCCCATTAACCCATATAATTTTATCAAAATTCAATTTATTTGTACATTTGAACTAATCATATTTTTATTGCTAACCTAATCCTAATCATACTTCTGCAAAAAGAATGAACATAAATTAAATATTTCATTTTAAAATTTCCTGTAATCATAAGACTCTAGTGTTAATTTTTACTTCTGGCTTGAGTTATCATTACAATTACTTTATATAGTTGAACACTTCATCATTTTTAAAATATATTTTTGTAAACATCAAAAGGATATTTGATTATAAATGCACAGGCCAGCTTATTAAATGGATATATTTTAAAAAATCCAATTTAGGAAATCATGGATGAATATTATTTATTGAAGAAATCACTGATTCAAGATGATCCCTATCTCTACCTTCAAAGATTTTGTTTTAGAAATTACAGAATGGAGCCTGGGAAGCAAAATTTATGAAGGAATAACGTTACCCATGTGATTCAGATTACAGTCATGTTTAAAACACTTTTGTAGTATTACCCTTCCCTTGATGAAGTAGTTTTGGGATGAAGATGTAAGCATGATTTACAAAGCAGAACTTTTTTGTAATATTCAGAGTTGAAATTTAGAAAAAAATGATTTCAACCCACTTTTGGCTATCTTCCTTTCCCATCTTTCTCCAGTCTCACCCATCTTAGATGTGATAATCTTGTCATACTCATCTGTCTCTTGCTATGCATTGCAGACATGTTCCTCTTTAGTGCCATTTATTGACTTCTGACAAGAAGTTTTTTGTTGATTTTCACTGTATATTGCTGAAAACTGATAGGTTCTTTGGCTGAATTCAGAAACCAAATTCCTGAAGAGCAGATTATTTACAGGGAAATAGATTGAGGCTGTTGGTTCCTACAGTTAGTTCTCAAGAAGTCTCATTTGTTAGGCTGTTTTTGTTTTAGAGCGATTTGTGTGTGTGCGTATATTTAGCAGTTTGTTCTTTCTCTGGAAAAAATGGAAAACTGGTTTAAGAAGAGCAAATGTGCACCATCTGCTGTTGAAATTTTGTACAATACTTTGACTTTCTGTATTGATTCTCAGGCAGGTACCTGAAATGTGTTAACATTTTTTGAAGGATTTTTATGTAGCATACTTAGGAAAAGAATGGATCAACATTCTTCAGGTCTCATTAACTGGACAAAGGAACCGTGTAAATGGATGGTTTCATTTGTGATGTAGCATTTTGATTAACCTCATGCACATAAATTGCTGAAAACATATAGAGGTAACAGTAGGGAAGATAGGCATATAAGTTAAGCTTTTAAAATATCATATGTTGGGCAACACTTTTTCACTTTCAGAAAGTGATTACTTATTAAACCAGTAGGCATTAGGTTAGTATACTATGTAGAATATAAATTTAAATTGCATTAAACACTCCTGGCCCAGAGGTAATGATTGGTAACTCTTCGTTATGTATTCTTACAGAAGCTTTTGTAAGTTTGTGTGAGAGTATGTGTGTGTACTTATGAAAGTATATGTAAACATATGTTTGTGTGTGTGTGTGTGAATATATTTAAAATCGAAACCTTAGTTTTTTAACAAAAATTGAATCTATGACAAGTAATTCTTCAGCTTACTTTGTTGTTTTTGTTGTTTTATTTTTTTCTTGGCTTTGCTAGGAAGAACCAACTAACTTTTTAATGATGTGCTTCTTTTGATCATGGACAATTTCTGTGTAATTGTACCTCAAAGTATTCTAGAGTATGAATAACATGACTGTTACTACCCTAATTATTTATATTTGGATTACTTATATTTCTTTACAGTTAAAAATAGTGCTGTGGTAATTATCTTTGTACATACTTTCTCATGTGAGAGTATTGCAGTAGATTAAGATCTTTGAGTTCGAATTGCTGGCTCAACAGGTATACACATTTGGGTACTGCTCTACCAAAACTAAAAGTCAGAATTAATTTACTTTCCACATGTGTGTGACAGTCATTCCTTTCTTTTGCTGCTTTTATTAAATTCAGAAATTGAATTATATGATGGTATTATATGATCATGGAAAGTGAAGGAGCTTTGGGAGTCAACTTGCCTTCATTTTTATTTTACAAATGAAGAAGCTAGGACCTCAAAATATAATGATTTAGCAAAAGCCATGGTTAATGAGCCAGAATGCAGATATGAACACAAATCTCCTGACTGCAAGTTCATTGTGCTTTGCAGCAGGGCATAGTCAGCTTGTCACAGATAAAGAGTGGCAATCTTATTTTACCATGTTCCCCTTAGATGGGAGGTAGGGAGGTGCTGCAAGAAACTCCCATGTTTACTATGAATGCTGTAGCAGAATGTTAACTGTAACACTAAAAGAATTAATAACTAATTTTTTTGAAGTAGAGATATTCTAAATATTACATTGTAAACCATTTAGTATTTAATAAACTATTAGAAAATTATTTATTATGTCTAACCCAAACTTGGTTTCCTATTGTTTGTAATTAAAATGTATATCCTGTTTTGAGCTGTGAAGTTTATGCATGATGCAAAGAGAGAAAGAAAAGTTGAACTTTATTTGGCTTTTTGAGTAGAGAATTACTACTCTGGGATTGGGTGAAATGTTTGAGATTATATCTTTATTTTACTGCCTTGTAGTGTTTTCAAACAATACAAATTAAGAATAACTAGGTTTAGTCTCACATTTACTCCTGTGACCCTGAGTCAAGTGACTCAGTTCTCCTGGATCTATAATACAACGAGTGAATAAGCTCTCCGGAGTGATTAAGTTCTCATTATGTAAGATTCTGCACTTACAGATCTACATGAAAAAGCAAGTATGAACATTTATAGAACTAGTTTCTAATGTCTACCCCCAAACCACATTTTCTTCTTAGTACCCAAATCTACCTCCACCCATTCCGTCAAAGGCTATGTAGACAGGTCTCCAGATAATTGCTGGATTGTGGCACTCTAATGCAAATCTATGCAAATGAATTGCAAAGATTCCTTGTAGAATTCGAAAAAGAAAAAAAAAAGTAAGATTTCATTAAGTTAGTGAGAGTGACATTAGGGAATCCTCAAATCACACACACACACAAAGGATATCAGAGAGTTAAGCTAGTTAATAATTGCAAAAGAAAATGTTAAAGAAACACAAAAATCATAATATCCTGTGTGATTTAAAAATAATGATTTTTATTATTATTTATTTTATAATTAATACTTGATTTTATTATCAAGTATTTAAGAAGTACCTTTAGGAAATCTGAAAAACTTGCCAAACTACTCTATAATTGCCCTGTCAAAGCCAAGCAAGCCCATAATGGTATCCTGTTGCCGTAATATGGTGTTGACAGAAAGTTTATACAAAGAAACAAAATGACTCAGTTCTCTTTTCATTTTAATGGAAGCTGCATTATGTTTCAGTAGTAATTTAAATTTTATTAAGTATAACATCATTTATTTTCATATATTTTTATTTCTTTTGCTCACTTTGGGTTTAATTAGCTTTTTAAAATTTTTACTAGTTTCTTAAAATGGAAACATAGGTCATTGATTTCAGACTGTTTTTCTTAATAAAAGTGTTTAATGCTATACGTTTTCCTCTAAACACCACTTTTGCTAAATCTTATACATTTTGATTTGTTTTCATTTTCATCTCGTTCAAATATTTTTTATTTTTTATGTTTTTTCTTTGACCTGTGGGTTATTTAAAAATGTTTTTTAATTTCCAAAAATGCGGAAATTTTCCACGTATCTTTTTGTTCTTAATTTCTAGTTCAATTGGGATTTGATCTAAAAATGAACTACTTGTGATTCTACTCCCTTAAAATGTATTGACACCTGTTTTATTGCCCAGAATATGTTCAATCTTGGTGAATGTTCCATATGTACTTAAAAAGAATTTGTATTCCATTATTGTTAGATAGAACATTCTACAAATGTCAATTAGTTCCAATAGGTTGATAGTGGTGTTCAAGTTTTCAATATGCTTACTGAATTTCTGTCTGCTTATATTAATTACTGAGAGAAGAATATTGAAATAATTAACTATAATTATGAATTTATCTGTCTTTACAGTTCCATCAGTGTTTGCTTTATGTTGAAGCTTTTTAGTTTCAGTGTTTAAATCATTTACATTTAATTTAATGAAAATACGGTTGGCTTTAAATCTAGCAGTTCACCATTGCTTTGTACTTATCTATTTGTTCTTTCTTTCTTTGATTTTCTTTTTTTACCTTGATTTGGGTTGAGTATTTTTTATAATTCCCCTTTTTTCTCTAATGTTAGCTATACCTCGGTATTTTTTTTTTCTTTTTAGTAATTGCTTTAGGTTGTTGGTTCCTGAACTGGATTCCTCGGACCAGTGTCAATTAGAATCTTGTTAGAAAAGCAAATTCTTGAGCCCTATCGAAGATCTGCCAAATCAGAAACGAGGGATGGGGAGACCTAGCTATTTGTGTTCTATGAAGTCTCTAAAATGATTCTGATGAAGCCAAAATTACAGAAACATTGTTCTAAGTTTACAGTATACATCATTAGCTTATCACAGCCTATTTTATTTTTTATGTTTATATTTATGTTTATTTTTTAGAGACAGAGTATTGCTCTGTTGCCCAGGCCAGAGTGCAGTGACATGATCTAGGCTCACTGCAACCTTGAATTCCTGGGCTCAAGAGCTCTTCCCACCTCAGTCTCCTGAGTAGCTGGAACTACAGTTGCATACCACCATGCTTAGCTAATTTTTAAAATTTTTTGTAGGAATGGGATCTCACTCTGTTGGCCAGGCTGGTACTTTGAGTAATATTGTAACACTTCATGTACTTCCATTTCTTCCATCCCTTTTGCTATTTTTGCATTCATCTTACATATACATATGTTATAATTCTCATTATTAGAATTTTTTGTTTTAAACATCAAGCATATATTAAAAAGATTAGAAATTAGACAAATTAAATATTTTATATTTACTGACAGATTTTACTATTTTGGTGTCCTTCTTTCCTTTGGTTGATTCAAATTTCCATCTAATTTTATTTTCCTACTTCTTGAGTAGTTTTCTTTAGTGTCCTTTATAGTGCTGGTTTGCTGACAATAAATTCTTTCAGCTTTTGTTTGTATACAAAGTTTTTATTCCATCTTCATTTCTGAAAAATCATTTTTGTTTGGCATAAAATTTGCTTGATATATAATAGTTGATGTCTTGTTTTATATTTTAGTACTTTGAAGATATCACTTCATTGCCTTCTGACTTACAAAGTTTAATGACAAAAAGTTCGCTTTCATTCTTATATTTCATTCTTATATTTTCTGTTGATGATTTGTAATGTGTCTTTTCCCCCAGTCTGTTTGGTTTTATGTTTTTCTTTTTGTCACTCGTTTTTAGTATTTTATTATCAATTGCCTAGGTATAGTTTCCTTTGTGTTTATTCTCCTTGAGATTTAATGAGATCTTTTATTTTATTTTTTTTTTTTCTTCTCCCTTGGTCTTCTCTCATGTTGGACTGTGGTTACATGTATTTTCGACTAGTTGGTATTGTCCCACGGGCCACTTATGCTCTGTTGTTCGCTTTTTTTTTTTTTTTCAGTTTTTGTTCTCTGTGGGCTTCAATTTGGATAGATTCTAATGCTTTTTCTTCAAGTTTACTTTTTCTTCAGCAATGCCTATTCTTTTATTAACTCATCTAGTGTATTTATCATTTCAAATATTGCATTCCATCTCTAGAATTTATGTTTGGGCCTTAAAAAATATTCCATTTATCATCTCATCATGATTATGCTTTTCTTTGAATATATGAAGCCTGTATATCATCACTGTTTCAATGACCACGTCTGTCATCTCTATCATTCTAAGCCTGTTTCTGTTGAATGCTTTCTCCTTGTATTAGTTTGCTAGGGCTACCATAGCAATATACCACAGACTGATGGATTAAACAATAGCAATTTATTTTCTCATAATTCTGGGGGCTGGAAGTTTAAGATCAAAATGCAGGCAGGACTGGTTTCCTGAGATCTCTCTCCTTGACTTGCAGATGGCTACGTTCTTGATGCCTCTTCACGTGGCTTTTTCTCTGTGTATGCACTTCCCTGGTGTCTCTTTTTGTGTTCAAATTACTTCTTATAAGTACACCATTCAGATTGGATTAGGGCCTACCCTAGTACCTTCATTTTAACTTAAATTGCCTTCTTAAAAGCCTTATCTCCAAATGCAGTCACATCCTGAAGCACTGAGGGTTAGGACTTCAACCTATGCCATAACACTCTTAGTTATAGTTCATGCTTTCTTGCTTTTTGAATTCCTGGTACTTTTTTGTTGATTTCTGTACATTTTAAAGTTTAAATGTTAGGTGCCAAATTTTGATTTATTTATTTTAATAGTGTAGGACTTGTTCTGACATGCAGTTAAGTTACTCGGGTTCAGTTTGATCTTTACAAGGCTCACTTTTAAGATTTGTTAGTGGAAGTCCAGAGCAGCTTTCAGTCCAAGGCTAATTTTACCAATATCCCCTCTACTCCTTGCAAATAAGGTGATACGTTTCTGAGAATACAACCCATTGCCCTGTATTTATAGGACTTTCTATTCTGGTGTGTGTGAATACAAATTATTTGCAGTCCTGTGTAAACTCTGGCAATTATTTGTCCTGTTGATCTCTGATAGCTCTTGACCCACATTCATGAAGTTTCTTATCATATATGAACAGATTATTAATCAAAGACTTGAGGATTCTCCTCTACCAATCTCCAAGGCGTCTTTCTGTGGATCTCCCTTCCCTTCCATATTCTGCTCCACAAATTCCAGCTGTTTGGGCCTTAATGAACTCCGTTCTTTGTCTCCTCAGTGTAATCACCAATCTTTGCTGGAGTTTCCCCTGTCTGCTGCAGCCAGTAGATTGACTCCAGGCAACAAGCAAAGAGAGTGACTGTGCTTAGCTTGTTTTCTTCCCTTTTCTCAGGGATCGTAGTTCCATGCTACCTATTATTCAGTGTCTGAACATACTTATTTCATCTATTTTGTTTGCTTTTCTCTAGATTCTTAATGTAAGAGGGTAGATCTACTCCCTATTACCCCATCATGGCTGCAAGTAAAATTCTATTTTCACAGCTTTTAGTTTCGTTTTTCAAGGTAAAAAGTTTTAATAACTTTTTTTTTCAGTATTTACTATTAATTTTTGGTACCAATTTTAATGGATTCAGTGTCTTTTGTTCAGCATGAGTTATTCTGCGATAATTAAGACATACTGGATTTTCCCAAGATATGAGACGAAATATTAATCATTTTGACATCCTAGGAAGAATCAAATGCAAATCAAACTTGGGAAGAAGGTCAATTTGAAATATTATTTATTTCCTGGGATTTATTTAGCCTATTTGTTAGAGATATGTATTATTTAACTACTAAAATTTTATATTAGAGAATAATAAAACTGCTTGGAATTTGTTACCATTATTGCAGTGCATAAATAAAAAAGAACTAGATGAATATGTTTTTTGTTTTACTGTGAATATAAATTAGCCACTTAAAATTATTATTTCAAATTGGTAGTATCTTTTTTCTTTCCTTCCTTGTTCATCACTGCTTTTGCAAATCCATGTAGGAATTTTAGATAACTATGTGTAAAGTGTCTAATAAAAGAAGAATTTACATTGTCCAGTGTGGACTGAACATCTATTCAGAGGTCAGCTGTTTAGCAATTGACATCTATCAATTGCTGTTCTTAATGAGGTTGCTGGTTTCACCAATGACAAGTCATGAAAAGACTAAGGCAAACATAAATCTCTGCCTGATAATAAGCGTATTTGTGCTCATAGGTACATTCTTTGAATTATCCCAAATTCTAGAACGAAAAGTATGAGGTAAATAAAATATTTTCCTGGTTGACATTTACATTTGGAAATAATTAGAAAATTGTTTTCAATATGTAAAATAGCAAGAAATTGACTTTGTTAATACTTTAAACCATGCTCATAAAACATACTTCTTGTCATGTTCTGCCTAATTTTACACCTGATTTTCTATTTCCTCTGCTCTTGTTCTAGGAAAACAGTTGGTGTTTTCTGTTGTGGACCCAATTCACTATCCAAGACTCTTCATAAACTGAGTAACCAGAACAACTCATATGGGACAAGATTTGAATACAATAAAGAGTCTTTCAGCTGAAAACTTTTGCCATGAAGCAGGACTCTAAAGAAGGAATGAGTGCAATTTCTAAGACTTTGAAACTCAGCGGAATCAAAGAGCTGTGTTATGCCAAAGAATAGTAAGGTTTTCTTATTTATGATTATTTAAAATGGAAATGTGAGAATGTGGCAAGATGACCCGTCACATTACATGTTTAATCTGGAAACCAAAGAGACCCTGAAGAATATTTGATGTGATGATTCACTTTTCAGTTCTCAAATTAAAACTATTAGATGCACACTGTTGATTTTTATGGTGGATTCAAGAACTCCCTAGTGAGGAGCTGAACTTGCTCAATCTAAGGCTGATTGTCATGTTCCTCTTTAAATTGTTTTTGGTTGAACAAATGCAAGATTGAACAAAATTAAAAATTCATTGAAGCTCAAATTCCATTTTCTATGTTGTGTATAAACAGAGTAGCTTTAATTTGCAAGCACTCCAGGCAAATATATTAGATGTTTGAAAACACAGCACAAGACTCTGTATTGATATGGGTACTTTGTGTCAATATCTAATCATCTCCACTACTTATGCTAATACCTATATTTGATATCTGAAGACTATATGCTAACTGAACCTTCCTCAAATGTTGTTATAGTATCTATTTTTATATATTTTTTTCTTTTTATTCCCCTCTCTAGGGAAATATGCCTTCCCTTAGCATGCATTAGACATGATTTAATAGGTCCCTTTCATCTTTATTTAATCTATCACTATTGCATGGTAATGAAAATATTCCTACTATAAATTATAAAGGGATATATATATATATATATATACATATATATACTAATAACTTTTTCCTTTTTTCAGCATTTTTGTCTCTATTATTATTTTTTTTTTCCCCAGGTAGGGTTTGTCTTAGGCTGTAGCCTCTAAGGATACTTAGTTAATTTGCACTTTGAGACCAGAGGACATCATGTCTGTCAGTAGGGACTGAATATAAGATTTATCTCCTTTGTCACACATTGGTTTATGATGGAGATATTGAAAGTCTAGTCACATTCGTGAACACTAAAACCTGTATTTTACCTTTTAAATAAGAGGAAATATGATATTCTTATTCAAACTTAAGTTTAGAATCCAGAATATTACTGTTGCACTTTTTGGTATCCTGAGTTTCCATAGGGAACTGTTGGGTTTAAAGTCACTGTTGGAACTACACTGTGTGATCTTATAAACTTATGTTCCCTGGCTATCATATTCTTGGCTCAGAACAATATTCCCCATTACTATCTTAAGAATTAAGGCATTCATGGCTCACTCCTGTAATCCCAGCACTTTGGGAGGCCAAGGCGGGTGGATCACAAGGTCAGAGTTCAAGACCAACCTGACCAAGTTGGTGAAACCCCATCTCTACTAAAAATACAAAAATTAGGCGGGTGTGTTGGCGGGCGCCTATAATCCCGGCTACTCAGGAAACTGAGGCAGAGAATCGCTTGAACCCGGTGGGCAGAGGTTGCAGTGAGCCAAGATTGCACCACTGCACTCCAGCCTGGGTGACAGAGCAAGATTCCATCTCAAAAAAAAAAAAAAAAAAAGAATTAAAGCATTCATACAGTTTAGTGATTTTGTTTAGTAGTCAGCTATCAATTGCTATCAAATATAACACATTGCTGAAATCAGCAGTGTGACTTACCTTGCCATTGTTAAAATTTTACATAAAACATAACATGATAGATGCTAAGGCGTTTTTTTGCTATAATTCACCAATAGCAATCAAGCATGCTAACCCATACTGAATGATATTTACTTGTAGATATTTCTTCCTTTCCTTGAAATTCTCCTTTCTATGGAAAGAAGATGAACCCAAAAAAGTGATAGGAATGTGGAATGCTCATGCAGATTTAGCTCTGAAGGCATATTTAATAACTAGTATGTCTTGACAACAGTTTTTAGATTAAAAAGAATTTTCATAAAAACATTTAACAGAAAGAACTAGTAAAAAGAAACTTTGAGTTAGTCCAGGCTTAATGTGCAATACTGACTCTATACTGATCATAATTTATTTATGTGATTATATTAATGCACCTAATTTCATTAAAACAGGTAGAAGATTTTTCAAAAGAAAGATAATGTTTCAAAGCTAGTCTGCCATTCTAGATGAACCTCCTTGCTTATTTAAGTTCCAGTAGGTGTTCAAATGTTAAATGTTAAACATAGGTCATCTTTGCTTCTGCAGGGCTTCATCTGACATGTTTAAGAGAACTTTGTTTTATTTTGAGGGATTATTCCTATAATATAAGCCTTAAGTCACTAATTTTAGTAGCAATAAATGTTAAAATTGAAATGGTGCTGTTGAAATTTCTATAAGCTCACTATAACTTTGGAACAAATAAAGCAGCAACATTCGTTCACAAGATGATGCAAGTTTAGGAAACACACTCTGCTTGTCAGGAATTAGCATTTGCACTGGCTATGGTGGCTCACACCTGTAATCCCAGCACTTTGGGAGGCCAAGGCGGGCAGATCACTTGAGGTCAGGAGTTGAAGACCAACCTGGCCAACATGGTGAAACCCCATCTCTACTAAAAATACAAAAATTAGCCAGACATGGTGGTGGGTGCCTATAGTCCCAGCTACTCGGGAGGCTGAGGCACGAGTATCACTTGAACCGGGGAGGCAAGGCCGAGGTTGCAGTGAGCTGAGATTGCGCCACTACACTCCAACCCTGCCCTGGCAACAGAGTGAGACTCTGTCTTAAAAAAAAAAAAAAGGGATTAGCATTTGAGTGCACACTAGCATGAGAAGCCTTAGGAATTTGAGTTCTGGAACTATCAGTGTTGTTGCAGGCTAATGGTGTGACTAAGTCAAATTACTTCTCATACATAGACTAAAATGTATCATTTTATTAATTTTTGGATAGTGTATCCTTTTGAGAATCTGATTAAAATGCTTAGTATGACATACAGCACATCCCTACAATTTGGGGGAACCTACAAACACACTCCAGAAAGAAGCACACCTGTTTAAGAACCTCTAAACAAAATGGCTATTGCTATAGGTCTTTCTACTCATACACCTCTTTTCTTTTTCTTGTCTTTTTTTTTTTTCCTGAGACAGAGTCTTCCAGCCACACTGGCATTCAGTGACATGATCTCGGTTCACTGCAATCTCCACCTCCTGAACTGAGGTGATCCTCCCATCTCAGCCTACCAAGTAACTGGGACTAGAGGCACATGCCACCACACCTAGCCAATTTTTGTATTTTTAGTAGAGACGGGTTTCACAATGTTGACCAGACTGGTCTCAAACTCCCGGGCTTAAGTGATCCTCCCACCTTGGCCTCTCAAAGTGCTGGGATTACGGGTGTGAGCCACCAGGCTTGGCCCAAACTACCAATTTCTATAGGATTATACCAAGACATTTATTTTGTGGATAAGGGCATTTTCTTTATATGTTCCCAAACAGAGAATTCAATAGGACTTTCCATCGGTTTTTAATCTTGCTGTATCACCTGATTTATGCAAGGGAAGGTTATAATTTTTAAATGTAAATAATTCTAAAAAACTATGATTCATACACACACACTCATACATATATACTACATAAATCCATACATATACATACGTACATTTGGGACTTCATTTGCTTTTTTAAAAATTTCAAGTTAAAAGTGAAATGCTTGATAGTTCTTCATGCAGTGACTTTAAAATGCCAATTCGGTGACTGTGGTAGTATAGGCATTTAAAACAACAGCATAAAAGCAATGTAGACAAGGAACAGGCTGAATCAATTTAATCTACACAGCCATGTGATTTATAAACCCACAAATCAGTGTTTACTTAGAGCATTCACAGCGGGTGATGGATTTAAATTATGAGCCATTGTTAAAGAGATTCACTGGAGGCAAATGGACTATTGTCATTAATAGATAATGCTAATGATGAAGAATATTCATTATATTACAGAGAAGAAATTTTAAGAAAAAATGTTTTGTTTCTTAAGGATGGTTATACTAGCCAAAAAGTGAGTTTTCTAAACAAACCAAGGGGAAAATTTTTAAGTTGCTATTCACTTTAAGAAGTTTCCTTTTCTTGTGCTAGCTAGGACTTTTTCCATATACAGTTATATTATTGAATATAAAATACTGAAGGTAGGAGTAGTCTTATTTTACGATTGGGAAAACTGAAGCCCAAAATTGCTACAAGTCATCTATTGAGTTTGTAGCAGAGCTGAGACTGGAATTCATTTTTGTTTTTTTTTTTTTTTGAGATGGAGTCTTGCACTGTCGCCCAGGCTGGAGTGCAGTGGTGTGATGATCTCCGCTCACTGCAAGCTCCGCCTCCCAGGTCCACGCCATTCTCCTGCCGCAGCCTCCCGAGTAGCTGGGACTGCAGGCTCCCACCATGCCCGGCTAATTTTTTGTACTTTTTTTAGTAGAGATGGGGTTTCACCGTGTTAGCCAGGATGGTCTGTATCTCCTGACCTTGTGATCCGCCCGTCTCGGCCTTCCAAAGTTCTGGGATTACTGGCGTGAGCCACTGCGCCCGGCCTGGAGTTCAATTTTTTTAATCTCTTCTACTGAAAGGCTCTTCACCTCCCCACGAAATCTTCATCTAATAAAAATATCTTGCGCTGTGAGTTTGAATCTCCCTGTTAAACCCTATTTAGTGCCATGTGGAAAATATGATACTGAGTGTTAATTCCAGATTCAGATTCGGAAAATTATGCTTTTCTTACGAATCTATCTTCTTATTCTAAATTTGTTAGTCTTATATGTTTTGCTTATTAAAAACCATTTTCATATACCTGTTTTTAAGTATGATAACTGTGGTAAAAGGATCGTGTTCTCCAGAGCTTTGCATTGGAGAAATCTGTAATACTGTGGTTTCTAGGAAATGCTAATAATATAATTTTAAATTCAAGTTCATAGATGAAAATCATAACTTCACCAGCTTTCTAACCACCCAGGAAAAACTGGTGTCAAAACAAATGACTATTGTTCACTACTCACATGACCACAACTCACTTTTTGTCCACGAGAAGAGTCAGCATTTTGTAAACTAGTGAGACAGGAAATAAATGAAATCAAACGTAATGAGATTGGCATTTACTTCAGCCACCTCAGGACAATGAGAACTCACTGTTATTTCTCTTCTAAATATCCTCCCTATTGCGCTAACTTTATTATTCTATTCTGTAAGACTCTTTATTCTATTCTATACCATTATATTCTTTATTCTTAAAGGACAGAATTGCAAAGACTAGCTAAACTAAATTTTTTAAAGAGAAAAAGCAGAAAATATCTTATACATAAGAAAGAGGGGTTTATTATAAGAGAAAAAAAAGGCCATGTGGATCTTTTATAAAAATTAGCAGAAAGTTTAATGTTGCTTTAGAACGGAAACCAACAACCTGATGCAGAGTGTTAAAATTCACATTTTGGAACTAGGAAGGGCAAGAAATGTCTCATAGGAGGAATAAAAATTGTCAGAGAAAGCAAAATCATTTAACACATCAGGACATAATAATGTTTTTCCTTTTATAACTCAAAAGATGCTTAAATACATGGTAAACTGGCTATTTCTCTGGTTTGGAAGAATGTAAAAGAATGTGATGTTTGGCTAGATTTTAGGGAACTTTTCACATTTTCACTGACATTAGAATTTTGGCAAGAAACTTTATCTTAGATTAAAATTACATCTAGGTTCTTTAAGAAATAAAGCATTGATGAGCTGCTATTTGACCTAGAGAAGACCCCGACACTTAGATGAGAGCCAGCACTGCAAAATACTCGAATATACATGGCATAAAGAAGGCCAGGATGCCATGCATTGCTTTAGTCACATACACAATGCATTAAAATTCTGTCATTGCAAGGTCATATTTTACAACCGTTATCCTTCCACCCAGGGAATGAAAACCTTCTTAACAATTGTAGACATTGAGATACATACATTGTCTCTGTTGTAACATAAAAGTATATATATTTACTTATAAAAGCATATTCACTTGAACCTAGTATCAATTTAGTATGACTATGTAATTCATTTTAGCGGTGAGAAATATCCACAGTGCATAAAATGGGAGCTTTGCTTACTTGCTTAAAAATTTACTGCAGCCAACACATTGGCTAAAGACAAAGCTGTTAAATTTTCTAGGTTTTTATCTGCAGCTGAACCTCAAAGGAATGTAAAGTACTTTACCGCATGTATGTTGGAACATGACCTGGGACATTTACCCTACACTCTGTGATTAGATGTGCTGCACAGTTTATTCTTTAGGTTCCCAGGGACTAACAGGTTTAGGAAAATACAATGTCTTCAGTGAGTATGGCATTTTTAATGGCAGAACTGGGTGCCCACCAGGTGCAATTACATGTTTATTTAAATATGACAATTATCTGCTTACCAAAAGGCGTTAGCAGGAGATTATCTTTTTTTTCCTCTTTTCATTAAAATTTATTTTAAGGGTGGGCACCGTGTCTCACGCCTGTAATCCCAGCACTTTGGGAGGCTGAGGCCGGCAGATCATCTGAGGTCAGGAGTTGGAGATCAGCCTGGCCAACATGGTGAAACCCCGTCTCTACCAAAAATACAAGAATTAGCTGGGCGTGGTGGCAGGCACCTGTAATCCCAGCTACTTGGGAGGCTGAGACAAGATAATCACTTGAACCTGGGAGGCAGAGGGTGTAGTGAGCCAAGCTTGGCCATTGCACTCCAGCCTGGGGGACAGGAGCGAGACTCGGTCTCAAAAATAAATAAATAATTTTAAAAAATTAAATTAGAGGTGGGAAAAGTAGAAATCACTTTAAAAATTAAGCATACAATTGGATGACATGCTGTTCTACCCTGAGAGTGTGCCAGTGTTACCACTCTATTCAGCCACATTCAATGGTTATGGAGTAAATAGGATTCTGAGAGAGAAATCAGAAAATTTGGAGCCTTCATCCCTGAAATATATTAGACCACTTACATAAAAATGGGAATAATATCTACCAGGGATGTAGTGTGCAAAAATGTGGAAGAGGGGAGGAGAAGTGTGGTGGAGAGAGATTTCCTAGGCAAATCTCCCTTAGTAGACTTTTGATGACAGAGTAAAAATCAAACTGTTATAAGAAAGTAAAACTCAGGCTTTTATGAGTTGCAGTCCATTGTACCTGAAAGATTGATTATTTAATTTTATTTTCTGGGCGAGTAAAGAAACACCCACAGCAAACCAGCACCACTATCTGTCTTTGTTCTGCTCCCCACAAAGAAAGTCTTTTGTTAAATCTAGTATATGCTTTCTGAATTCCTCTTAGCTAGTTTTGGTCAGGCCCAATATGGCTAGAGATAGTTGTATTGACTTATGAAAATTAAGTTATGAATTACAGAGGGTAGCATAAGTTATCCCACTTATTTAAGATTTAATGGAGGAAAATTTAGGTGTTTGTGAGATATTCTACTGAATTAAATTCAAGAGCTATGTCTTATCACTAGAAATCCTTCTATTTACAAAAAATGCAAGACGTTTTATCTGCTTTTTTTTTAGATGGGAATAAAGTAAAGTATAGCTTTCTTACTCTTACTGGAGATATTTTACATTGTGGGTTTTCATCAAAGCTCATGTTATTTTGTAGATTTTTATATTTAAGTAATGTGTGTGTGCATGTGTGTATTTTTATGGTGGATTATAAAAAAAACTCAAGTGAAAATGAAATTCTAGAATAATGTGTGGTAACACCCTCCAGCTTTCATAGCATTCAACAATTTCAGGTTTGCAAGTAGAGAAAGTGTAGTCCTCCCATCCAAGTGTGAGATGCTCAGCAATCCAGGTTTGGCATTTGATCCTTGTTATCTAGTTAAATGGAAGTGTGGCATTATACAATGCTGAAGAGAAAGCACTAAATCAAATTCAGTATTCATAAATAATTGAAAATATGCATATATTTATATATAATTTTGTTGCTACAAAGTCATAGTATGTATAAAGTCATAGTATGTAGGAAAACCTTTATTGCTTTGGAACATGACACAGTGCTTACAACTGAAGCAAATAAAATTTGTTCAAACATACTTAAAATCTCTTTTCATTGGGAATTATGCACTTTGGGCAATAATGATCAAGAATTTTCTCCAGGATTTTGAGAACAGCATAGTGTTGTTTTCATCCTGAAGAAGGACCAGTCTTACATGTGAAGATAATAAAAAAATAGTATTTAAGAACTGCTCCTTTGAAACACTTTGAAAGTATTCTAATTTCCAAGCCACTCAACACTTTTGTAATTTACCTTACAGCAGAATATGTAATTGGGAATGATAGGATTATGATATTTAAATTTAATATGCTGGGTTTGGGATTTTGGTTTTATTTTTGGTTTGTTTTTTGTTATTATTTTTAAATCTCATAATTTTGCCCAGTAAGATTGGAACATTAAATATTTATATAATTTTAAAATATTAAAATTATATATATATTTGCACAGAAAATTAATAAAACATAATATGTTCATTATGAAGTTTAAATGTTGAGTTTTTATGTTTGACCATTGAGGAGTCAATTTTACCTAAACATTAAGTATACCATACATATTTACACACCTGTAAAAACTCCTGCTTACAGATTTTTGTTGATTTTATCCAGCACATCATAATCTCCCTTTTTTGAAATCTTCAAATTACGTAAAATAAAGAATAATAGTAGAGTTACTGTCAAGTGTTTCTGACATTTACCAAGGTGGGATATGAGCAATTTACCATAAGCCCTGTCCCCGAGACCAGTGTTCTGATACCATCTGAAAACTACTTTTCCTGTCAGTAAAATGCAGATCAGACCTTTTTCTAAAAATGCTCCCTGATAATCATTATAGCTTGTGTTTCTATGTTGACTTTGACTCTCAGTAGACTTGATAATTTTATAGTGGATATGTTGAGTAAAAATGCTTCAGTATATATGACTGTGGGCACCTTTAGGTCCTAAGATATGCCTAGGCTATATTAAATTGAAATGCGTTCCTGCATCAGCAGCATGAACATATATTTGCTGGCTGGGCATGGTGGCTCACGCCTGTAATCTCAGCACTTTGGGAGGCCGAACTAGGTGGATCACCTAAGGTCAGGCATTCAAGACCAGCCGGCCAACATGGTGAAACCCCATCTCTACTAAAAATACAAAAATTAGCCGGGCGTGGTGGTTCACGCTTGTAATCCCAGCTACTCAGGAGGCTGAGGCAGGAGAATCACTTGAACCAGGCAGGTGGAGGTTGCAGTGAGCTGAGACTGTGCCATTGCACTCCAGCCTGGGCAACAAGAGTGAAGACAAGAGTGAAACTCCATCTGGAAAAAAAAAAAAAGAAAGAAAGAAAGAAAGAAAGAAAAAAAGACAAAGAAAAAAGAAAATATATTTGCTTCAGAATACAAGGCATTATATTATTGATGTTTCTAAATCTATGCTCTCTACATTAAATTTTTAGTCATTATTTTCTTTAAGAGTCATTTGTGGATTAAATTAGATTCCTCTGAGCTCTAACTTACAGAGCTTTTAGAAGTAGTGACTTGTTTTGTAGGGTTTAAGCAGGTTACTTTACTATGTGGTACTGCATTTTTCTCAATCAATTCCTACCACATTGCAGTCTTTCAAGTGATTTATTTTCAAAGAGTCTGCTTTCCTGAGATGGTGTCTTGCCCCCTGTATTTCGCCAAGCTGTCATACATTCTGTAATGAGTATTTCAATAGGTCAAGTTCAAATGCATTTAAAAGGTAAGATTAGCAGTTATGTGCTTGCATTCGCTATGTGCACTATTTGCTTTGTGTCACAATGGGGTCATGAGTGCATGCTTTAATAGCACCACTGTTTTAAAATTACTCATCAGCAGCAGCCAGCGAGAGAAGAACACAAAAGATAATTGGGGAAAAAAATATTTGAAGGATGCACAAATCAGAGAGGCATTGATGCAAATCTCAATTCTGAAGACTAAAAGTTTCTCTGAAGTGTCTTCCCTTATTCGTATTGATTCACCTGTCAGGAATGTGTTTGCTAGGGCTAAAAAATATGAAAATATGTGACAGCAAAAGTTTCTCATCAGACTTTTTATTAGGCAAGAAAATCTCTGAGAAATATTTTCAAGTGGCTTGTGTTGCAGAGGCCAAGTTTGCAGCTTGCTGATAAATGTGTAATCAACTGGGAGATGTAAGCATACATGCCAGAATTGGCTTTGAATTTCAGATATAGACCCAAAGTATTGTGTGAAAAAATACACTTAGAGTAACTGCTAATTATGACGGATTCCAAATGCACGTGCATTTTGACAAGGTGATTTCTGAAATTAAGTTTGTGTTTTACTTTGATAAAAGACTTTAATGGAGGTTTTGACTGGTAAATAAACTCGGATTTCAAGATTTTTAAATAGCGGCCTCTGTGCCTTGGTTTTCTCTTATAGTGATCGTAGGAAGTGGTTTGTTTGTTATTTATTTTAAATATCTAATGGGACACTTGGGAAATCTTGAGGGCATAGTTACCATGTACCTATTTTCCAAAGCAGATTGAAACAAAATATCTAGTAATATATATTATGACCATGTGGGCATTGTTAAGCCTTGTCTTTTGGGGCAGTTGCCCCTTCTCTTTAACACTTATCTACCAGTAACAAGAAGAGTGCTTCAAATTGGAGCTAACAGACAGACAGAGCCCTGAGAGCCACAGCTATACCTTGAAGTTGTTTGATGACATCTTTTGTTTTGTTTTCTTTTCTTTTTTTTTTTTTTATAAACTCTTTTCCTCACCTATTTCCTGGAACCTAACTTTAACCTTGAACCTTGTTTTTCCCTGTTGGTTAATAACCCAGCTACAGACTTTAAGATCCAAAGTTCACTGCCACAATTGGCAAAAGCCTATTTGTTTGGGTTTTTGGATTAATCCAAGCTCTGAGTTTGTCTGTTCCCAATTCAGCACTTGAATTAGCCTATTATCCTTGATTCTGAGTTTTTCTCTGCCCCAGGGCTCAGAGGAGTCATTAAGGCACTGGCCCTGCCCAGTCACAGCCCCTTCTGTGCCCATGGTTGCTATAGCTCCCTGACATGCACAATGTGCTGCAGAACTCGGTGACTTTATGGTAGATAGAGGTTCTTTGTGTATGAAGTGATGTTTGAAGTGGAGTCAGTTCTCGTTATTTATGGTAGTTTTGTTCTATAAAGTTGCCACACAGACTGAATTAGTGAATAGCAAACCATTACTCTCAGATAGGCTCCCGCGAACCTATGATCAAATTTCCATCAACCTTTTAATATATAACCTTGTGTATGTGTGTTTCTTTTTAAAGACACCTTATTTAATATATATTGTTGATTAATTAACATTAAACTCATCCCTGGACAAAGCTTATCTACCATATGTATATATGTTTGTGTGTATATATATATATATGGTATACATATGTGTATATATACCGTATATATATGTATATATACGGTATATATATGTATATATATGGTATATATATGTATATATGGTATATATGTATATATATGGTATATATATGTATATATATGGTATATATATGTATATATATGGTATATATGTATATATGGGGTATATATGGTATATATATGTATATATGTGGTATATATATGTATATATGGTATATATATGGTATGTATATTATATATGGTATATATATGGTATATATGTATATATGGTATATATATGTGTATATATGGTATATATATGGTATGTATATGTATATATGGTATATATACATATATATGGTATATATGTATCTATGGCATATATACGTATATATGGTATGTATGTATCTATGGTATATATATGTGTATATATATGGTATATATATGTATATATATGTGTGTATATATACATATATATGTGTGTGTATATATATATATATATATATATATGAAATCCACGAGACAAGAAGATAGACGTTTTGTTTTATTCTGACAAAAGACTTTAATGGGAAGTCCTTAGGAACACTAAACAAAGCTTCACTACACTTGGGGCTCAGCTGGGAATGTCAACCTGGAGAAACAAATGTTTGGCTGCTCTGCTCATGGCTGCAAATAACCATGAAAGTGCAGCAGGTATTAATTTGGGGGTCACAAAAATTTTTAGCAAGCAGGTGATTTGCAAATATGGAATCTACGTATAATGAGGCTTGACAGTATCTATTTTTTCTAGGTGTGGTAAATGGGAAGGAAGATTCTGTGACTTTATATCTTTAGTTTTTATTCTTCACTTACTCGTTTTGAACCAACTTCAGCATTTCTGTAGGAGACAGAGATGCTTTTCTATTTTGATTGGTCGGCCTTTCCTCTCATCCCTTTCTTTCTTCTGCCTTCAAGAATAGAGAATAGAGAATAATAATTTGGACAGGGTCTGAAATTTGTATTGGTCCACATTTATTAATAGCTATGATTCTTGTGTGTAAAGGATTACACATATATCTGTGTGCAGAAAAAAAGTTAATACACCAGGCCTGAGACTGACATCCTTCTTAGAAAAGTGTGCTTGCAAGCTTGTCTCTTGGCTGACATTTGGGAACTTGAAATTTCAGTACAATTCTCACTACCCTAACTGATAACAATGACTGAATGTTACAAAACTTTTGTGCAAACAATAAGGTTTATACTGAACACCTGCTTTTTTTCTGGGACTCTGGAATTGCGGTAAGTGCTAGGCAAGATGCCTATGTGATCAACCTCCAATAAAAACCTTTGGCACTGAGTGTCTAAAAGAACTTCCTTTATAGACAACACTTCATGCAAGTCACAACTTGTTGCTGGAGGAATTAAGTGTATATCCTGTGCAACTCCACTGAAGAGGACTCTTGGAAGCTTGTGCCTGATTTCCCCTGGACTTCACCCCACACGCTTTATCCCTTTGCTGATTTTGCTTTGTATTCTTTCATTGTAGTAAATCATAGCTGTGAGTAAAACTATACTGAGATCTTGAGTATCCTTAGAGAATTAGTAAACCTAGGTGATACTGGGCACCCCTGACACAATTTGCATGCCTCTTAGTACCTTCATCTCTCATTGTCTTTTGTCCCTGGGAGAAAAGTGGATGCAGGACCGTATCCCATATTCTCATTCTCTCTTCCATTTCTTCTATGCCATAACATATGCTAGACTGTCAATGACATTGCTGTCATCTTTGTTGTGCTTCTTTTCTCTCTTTGCCTTCCTTTCACAATTTGATAGACCAAGGGTGGTAAGTGCCCCAGATTTGGAGTCATTTTTTTCTAACCATTGAAAGTTTCACTTGAGACTATTGCTTAAGTCTTGTGCACCAACCTAGCTTTAACAGAGAACCCCAAACTAGAATTAGTCACTGACATCGCTGTTAATAGAAACTTCTCTCCCCTTTGCATATTGTTTATTGTATATTCCTCTGTCAGTTCCCTAACACAAAACAGAGGTGATTGGCAGGGCAGAGTTAAAACATTATAATATCACCGAAGCCCTAATATTCCTTGCTTTTTCTCTCCTCATTTTTCTACTCAACGCATCTCCTCCCATCTTTTTCCAAAGTGGATTGTGGTGGATGTCATCTGTGTTGGTAGAATTAGCTTTTCCTAAGTCTTCTTTCTTGTCTTAGTAATCTTTTCTGCATTCTCCAATCTATCTTATTTCATTGAATCTCATAATTCCAACCTTAACCTAGACAACAGGTTATATTCCTAGGAAAAATAGAATATACCTCATCAGCTGTTCTTTATGATGGTTTTATATACTACCAGTGATGAGTTTTTCTTCCAGTCTTTATTTTTTTTAAATTCAGAATAAATAGGTTACCTGAGACAGCAGTTTTAAGGTCAATACATGACACAGTGGTGCTGCTTCAATTGCTTGTCCAGGAGCTTTTAGGTTTCTGTCAAGATGATGGCTGATGATTTCTTTCAATTGACTTTATAGATTGATACCTTTCTGGACCTATTGAATTCCAGAACTGACCATATAATGTGGTGGTTACAATTTCTTCTCAGACAAACTCTCTAAAATGTAAAGTCATACTGCTTGAGTTAAAATCCTGCCTGCACCAATGTGAGCTCTGTTACCTTGGACGATGTTTTAAAAATGATTATCAGCTTTAGATTTTTTATCTGTAGAATGAGGGTTACATGAGTCAATAAGATGTAAGGTGTCTAGGGTCACAAAGTAAATTCTAATGCTATTAATAACAATATTTGTTATTACTACAAATATTGTCTAATTAGTACAATAATTGTACTAATTAGACAAAGATGAATTTGTAAGTCAAGGAAATAGTATGGATAGCACAAAGATGAGGATGTAAAATCAGGAATGTATGATTAAAAGTCCTGCTCTCTCCATTTTACTAGTTGTGTGACTTTGGGAAGTTCTCTGTTCTTCAAGTGTCCTCTTCATTAAAATTGAAATAATATACTCATGTCCAGTGTGTATATGACAGTGATATGTCAATTATATAGTAATAGTGATTGAATTATGTCTAACATAGAAAAGATAGAAAAGCATCTATTATAATAATTATGAAAGAAATTGGGCCAACCTGAAGAAATAAGGTAGTGAACCATGGATAGTTTGTTATTTTTTCTATATTATGAACTTACTTATGAGAGTGTGTTTTTAAAATAGTTTTCAGAAGTGATTACATTTTCATTATAATTTCATAGGTATTTATCAGCTTGCCTGTCACCTCCAGTAAGTGTGCATTTCTTCAAAGTAGTACATGGTTTTAGAGTCTTAATCATCTTTTCACCCCTGAGTTCTAGCAAAATTTCTGATTTTCAATAAGTTCTCAGTAACTGGTAAATTAAATGTAATTCTCATTGTGTTGTTATACCTAAAAGCCATTCCTAATAGGAAATATTGAGTATCGTTAGGGGTACTCAGAACCATAAAAAGAATCTTAATAGTTTTCCTTAAAAATATTATGAAGAAAAACTAAATGGAAACAGTTAATTATGTATATGATCAACACATTACATTTTAGTACTTAGAAATTAGGTAATAGTCTAGTTAGAGAAAAGACTAGTTGTTAGTCTAGTTAGAAAAAAAGGAAAACTTAGGGAAAAAACAGACTTTCAAGTTGAATGTGAATTTTGATTTTTCCTCTCTATTATTTATGTCACTAAGTCCTCTTAATTTTCTCATTTTGAGGTTTCTCACATCTGTCCTTTTCTCCTTCCATAGCCACCATCCTAGTTTTAGAGATAATTTAACACCAGCTAGTTAATTCATTTTCTAATATAGAGCAGCATTAAATTCAAGACAGCTAACATTAGACTACTAGCAATAAAAAATGTTTTTCCATCTGTACTTGAAAATGTTTTTCATAAAAATTTTAATATCTATAGCTCATGGTCTTCTTTTTTAATGTCTGTGCCTACACTCAAAATATTTTTAGGCATCAACTAAGTATGTACCTTAATGAAGTTTTACAAGATGCACACCCCAGTGACCTGTAGTTGTTTGACGGGCAGGAGAGCAGGGTTTCTTTTCTAGAAAAGCTACATTATTATCAAAGGACACAAACTTAAAATTCTCAACCCACTCTTTTGGCGTTGGCCTTCAAACCTTGATTTAAGATACACCAGTCATTTGAATAACCAGAAAGATCAGTTTAAATGTAATTATTTCCTTGATTTTTCCTTGATGCTACTACCAGATACATATACACACATTAAACAATCACACACACCTGGCGGTAATCTATACTAACATGGTATATTGGAAAATCTATGAACTTTTAGTTAAACCGTAGGTTTGGATCTCAATTTCATAGTGGCAGCATGACTTTGGGCATGCTACTAAGCCTCTTAGCATATCAGTTTCTTTATCTTGCAAGTGAAGATAATAATAAATTCACAAAATTTTAGTGACAATGCAATGAGATCAAATATGTAAAATACCCAGATCTTGACACATATTATAAAATCCTCCCTAAGTATTAAGTCCATAAAATCTGTCATCTTTCATAACTCTTCTTCTATAGCCCTAAGCCAAATCTATCATATTTTTGTAGCTTGGGGGTATAAATATTTCTTATATTTCTTCCTAGGCTGAAACCATCTTAAGGGCCAGAACTTCTTTCTAGCTACTTCTGTAGCCCCACATATCTTAGCCTGGTATTCTAATTTCAACTCCTGTTTCATCCAGTGATATCTGAAAATATTTTTTTTGAACCAAGCTATTTTTATGAATTATTCCAGTATTGCCTATTATTAATAACTTTTCTTTATGATCTATCATGCTATGGAAGCTCTGATGGAAATGTTCACCATCTCCATCTAAGAACATTATCTTTTAGAGTCACTGGAAGATTTATCACATCAGCATGCCTTCAACTTGTACTGAGGATTTTTCTATAAGTAATTCCCACTTCTCAGTGTCACCATGTTTACCAGTTTGCGTTCTCTATTTCCTTTTAGTTGAAGTATTACCTGGTTTAGTGCAACCTGGACTTCTTTCAGAGCTATCAGCAATCTTCACTTTTTGGAAGTCCTTGACATACTGAAGTGAGGGCTAGATCTTATTGTTTTTTAAGCATAAAGTATGTTTATTCTGTTTTTACTTTTCTCTATTTGCTTAGATTTAATTTTTGATGAGTTTCACTTTCATTCTTCCATTTAATATTTATCCTATTCTTACTATGGACCAGACATTGGGAATATAATTTCTCAAAATTAATGCAGAATTTATCTTCATGAAATTTATTATCTAGTGGAAACAGATTCATTGGATTTACTTGCCAAAGTACTGAAAGTAAGTTGCAGAATAGCATGAAATAAAACCGGAAAGGCAGGCAGGGGCTAAAACAGGAGGTCTTTGATGAGGATTTGGAATTTAGCTGGAGAGAAATATTTAGCTTCTGAAGTGTTATAAGCATCTTTTTAAATGGTCACTTTAATTGCTATGTGGATTAGAAGAAGGCAAGTGGGGGAATTAGAATTAAGTTAAGTGGCTATTGCAGTAGTTTCAACAACAGAAGATTATAACTTAGTCTAGAACTGAAATAGAGAGATTGCTGTGATATGACAGTGAGGGCATGTTAGAATGAAGTAGAGACACGCCAAAGTCATTGCATATTGCAGGCAGAAATAGGACTACTGCAAATAGATTAGATGTGTGGGAAACTATATTAGAGAAGACTTCCAAGTTTATTGCATGAGAAATAACCTGGGTACAGGTGCCATTTATTAAGTTGTGGAAGTTTGGATGAAAAACTAATTTTTTTTCAATAATTTTTAGGGGTACAAGTAGTTTTCGGTTACATGGATAAATTGTATAATGGTGAAGTCTGGGTTTTAAGGGTACCCCTCACCCAAATAGTATACATTATACCCAACAGGTAACTTTTTTATCCCTCATCCTGTTCCTATCCTCCCACCTTCTGAGTCTCAAATGTCCATTACACCACTCTGTATGCCTTTGCATAGCATATGGCTTAGCTCTCATTTATTAGTGAGAGCATATGGTTTTTGATTTGTTCCTGAGTTATTTCACTTAGGATAATAACCTCCGTCCATGTTGCTACAAAAGGCATTATTTCACTGAGAATTGATATTTAGGATGATAGTAAGAGTTCACTTTTAGACGTGTTCAGTTTTAATTCCTGTAAAATATTTAAGTAAATTTTAAAATAAGCAATTAGATATATCAATCAGAAGCTCTAAGATGAAGTTTGGACTAGAGATATAAGCTTGGGAGTCATCAACAATTCTGAAATTTTAGAAAATAATACTTAAGCAGGAAGTAGAATGGAAAGATGAGAGTGATAAGATCATCCACGTGTAGTGAATGCTCTGCTGTACTGAACAGATTGTTCCTTAAGGACCAAAGCATTCATTTCCCCCAGCTACTGTTAGTGTTGGCTGCTGATTGCTCATAGCTGAGTCCCTCTTCAAGAACTGTGCTCACAGAAGGGAGTCTCTGGCCTGAGTCTCTTGCCTGGGGCAGCCCATATGCAATGACTAGACAATGTGGGAAAACAAATACTGAAGCTCCTTGTTTGATGTGGGACACTTCTAAAAGACCATCCCAGCTGCAGATAGCTGTCGGATCACCTGAGACTTCTGGGGAACCTGAAGACTACTGGTGCCAAAAGTAGTCTTAGGAAACATTTTCTGAAATAGGATTTTGTTGCTGGATAATCCACCAGTTAATTGGCAATGAAAACTCCGTCACTAGTAGTAGTTGGAATACGGATAGCTCCTAGCATGCTATAGTGGGCAATTGTTAAAAACTTTACCAGTATTAACTGGAATGGGCTTATAGAAGAATTGAATGTACCTATAACATAATTTAGGGATTTGGGAAGTTCAAAGGAAGTGGCTCTTGTTGAGTGCTATTGATACATTGATGCTGAAAAACAACAATGAAAGTTTAGGGATGACTAAAATGAATTGTGAACCCAAGGGATCTACAATTTAAGCTGAAATGTGGAGCTTAATCCATTGGAAAGTCTTTAAAAAAGGGTTTTGGCCTTTCTTTTTCAAAGAAACTCTCACCTGTGCATTAGCTCATGTCCTTGAGGTTCTAGTTTCAGTCAGCTTATCTTCCCTTACTGTTTGTCCTACAAAATTCAGACTGGTTTAGTCAACCCCTATAATTATGTGAGACAAATTTCTTATAAAAAGCTTATCCATATGCTTATATGTATGTTTATATGTTTTTATATATATTCATATTTCTCCTAGCTGCAGTGCTCCCCATAGGGTGGGCTGAAGCCTCTACTACATTGCTTTTTCTCTTCCTTTCACTCCATACTTCTCTTATGCCATTAGAGATATTAGTTCTGCCAGCATTTTACCTTTTCTTCTTTTATTATTTCCTTTATTTGAATTTTTATTTATAATCATGGAATACAAGTGCCATTTTTGCTACATTGACATAGTTCAATGTGGTGAAGTCAGAGCCTTCAGTGCATTCATTACTATGAGCAATGTGCATTGTACCCACCAAGAAACCTGCCATTGTCCATCCTCCTCCCACTCCTCAACCCTGTGGATTCCTCATTGTCCATCATTCCAAACTCTGCGTCCATATGTACACATTATTTAGCTCCTACTTATGAGTGAGAACAAATTTTACAAACACTTTCTAAAAACCACCTGCATGCAGACGTCTGCCTTAGAGAACCCAAACTAAAAAACCTTCAACATCTAGAGATAGAAGAGTTGAACCTTTTGGAATTGCCAAGAAGGAAAGAGCAGAAAGGAAGAAAACACCTACAGGTGAGTTACTGTTCAGAAACCATAAGGAAAGAGTGTTTAAGTAGAAGAGAGAATCAAGTTAAATGAGTGCCAAAAATGTCATCTAATTTGTCAGTATAGACACCTTTGGTGACCATGGTAAGGAAAGTTTCCATAGAGAGGCAGAACAGAAAACAAATTGAAGTGTGTTACCTAGTCAGTAAAAGACATAGCAGTAAAGACCACAAATATAAACAGCCTTATTAAGAAGCATGGCTATAGAAAGAAATAGGGCAATAGCTGAGTGGAAACTCAGCTTTTTTTATTTTGGCCTTTCTTGGTCAAAGAAACTCTCACCTGTGCATAACTTATTTTAGCTCATGTGCTATTAATGGAGAGTGATTTTTCTTTTTTAAGTTAAGCATATCTGAATGCTGAAGTATTAAGGACCCTACAGTATGGGAGGGGTTGAAGACACAGGGAAGAATGAGGAAAACTAGTGAAATAAAAACTCAGCAATTTCAGAAGGGTTGGGTTCCCAAGCTTACAAAGAGATGGGTGCTCCATAGGAAGGACACTTAATGGCAACAGTGAGTGATATGGTTTGGCTGTGTCCCCACCCAAATCTCATCTTGAATTCCCATGTGTTGTGGGAGGGACCGGTGGGAGGTAATTGAATCATGGGAGCAGGTCTTTCCCATCCTGTTCTCGTGATAGTGAATAAGTCTCATGAGATCTGATGGCTTCATAAGGTGGAGTTTCCCTGCACGAATTCTCTCTTCCTGCCACAATCCATGTAAGATGTGATTTGTTCCTCCTTGCCTTCCTCCAAGATTGTGAGGCCTCCCCAGCCACGTGCAGCTGTGAGTCCAATTAAACCTCTTTCTTTTGTAAGTTGCCAACTCTCAGGTATGTCTATATCAGCAGAGTGAAAATTGACCAATACAGTAGGGAATAAAAAGAAGATCAATAAAACAAAAATCTAGGAAATTTGTAGATTTGCTGGCAGAAAAAATACTTTAAATCCCACATACCTTATTCATATAATTCAGTGTGTGTCTGTGTTACTATATCTATATCTACATATCTACACCAAAGCACTTTATAACTTTAAACTGGCAAAACAGTAGAATAACGAAAACTCTAATCAACTATTGTTGTCTCAATTGTCAAGGTGAAGTTCTTTTTCATGATTTTTTATCTACATTGATCTATCTTCACCTAATCTGAATTTTTCTGATTTGGTTTATGCCAGGGGACAGCAGACTTTTTCAATCAAAGACAAGATAGTAAATACTGTAGGCTTTGGGCCATATGGTTGCTGTTGCAACTACTTAGCTCTACCATTGTAGCATTAAAACATCAATAGACGATATGTAATGTAAATGAATGAGTTTGGCTGTGTTTCAATAAAGCTTCATTTACAAAAACAACTGCCAGCTTCATTTACAAAAACAACTGCCAGGCAGGATTTAGCCCATTAGCCATAGCTTGTCAGCACTTACCTTTGCTCATGTTATCATTTTGCTCAGATTATCGATCACCTCACCCACCTGGGGAACTTCTGGGAATACCATTCAATTATTAGCTTTTCTTTGAAATCTTCTATAGCTCCTCTGATGATATTGTACACCTGCAGTATTAATTATATTACTTCTATAAGACATGGAATATTCCTTTATGATGGTATTTATAATTTTGCAATGATTTGCTCATAGGCTTGTTCATCAGAGTACTGTGATTTCACTGTGTATAGAGACTAAATCTTATTAACGTTTGTATCTCTAGCAAAGTGCCAAGACAGAGTAGGTGTTCTATAAAGACTTGTTCCTTGAATGAATGAGTGAATGATTAAAAGTGAACCAACACTGTCTGGCTCAGAGGAGTTTATCCTGCTAGGGACTGTTGGCCTAGGATGTGCATTAAGTTCAAGCCCAGTACCACATCATAGGTGCTTTAATAGCCAACTTTTGTTTATGAGCTAGAAGTCTATGTACTCACGTGATTAACATTTCTAGGCCCCAAATGTTTCTCTGTCTTAAAAGTACATTTATCATAATATCATTTTATTAAATAGGTACATTACTATTCATGGTTTTGCAAAATTATTATTGAAAAACAAAATGTGTGGTTATATTTTTATCTTTCTTTCTTAAAACAGGTAACATGTTGAGTTAACATACTCTATGAGAACTTGTGAAATAATAATGAATATTTATGCACTACTGTAAAGGCTTTAGATTTACTCTTCAGGACATGTTCAGGAAAGTACTATTATTACATGCATTTTAACAATGATAAAACTGGGGCACACAGAGGTAAGATAACTCACACAAGGTTATACAGCTAGTGAGAGATTGAACCAGGAATCAAATTCATAGAGTCTGACTTGAGATCCCACATATGTTAAAAATTTTCTCAAATCTTTAATGCACTTAATATCACAGCCTATGCCATGTTAAATTCACATGAAGTTAAGGCTCTAACTTAAATAAGGCTCTTCAGTTCCCCTCGAAGATAACTGCAGCATGTCTTCCTTCTTCTAAGTTCTTTACCTTTTAATTTTCTCATTTATTCTTTCTGATATCCTTTTTTTTAGACTCTTTTCTTTGCATTTTTAAGTCCACACAACCCTTTTCAAGAGCGCTGTGGCAGTCCATTAGAAAAGTTATAAAAGTATTCATGTGCTTTGACCCAGAGAACCTACTCCTGGAAAGTAACTTAAGATAAATAAAATGGTATATGAACCAAGATATGCATTACAATATTAAACAAAATGATGACAAAAGCTAAATCAAAACTGTTTAGTAACAAGGAGTTGGTTATTACACTTCAACATAATTGAGTAAAATATAACAATTAAATTTATAATAAGAATCACCTAGGAATAACTAAACTCAAATCCAAGATAAATTACCTGAACTACTGAGCAGACATGTAAACTTGGGAAGGTGTTTACCCTATTTCAACCAGTTTCCTCCCTTGACAATATGAATAGTACTTAGTCTCATGTTAGTAACATGTCGATTATTAAATGAGTTAACATACATGAAAGTGCCTAGCACAGTTCTTTGAATATCACAACTACTGACTAAATTGTAACATCTTTGTTACTTATTTCTAATTGAAAAACTCGAAGTCATAAGAATATGCCTTATAATCATGATTATGAAACATAAAAATTGGAAGATGAACATGAAGTCATAATAATTTCTTACATTGCTATTAAGAAAACTCATAAAACAATAAGATAAACGTGAACAATATAGAATTTTGGCAAGCCTTTCTTTAAAAAATACTTAAATTCTTCCCATATTGTTTTAAATAGCTGAACAATTTGAAAGCTCTTGAGGTCTAAGTGGTTTCCATAGCCAATTTTAATTTTTATTACATTGTACAAAATGGCAAATGATTTTGAAAATAAGCAATAAAAAGTTTATTAAAAAACCAAAACTCTTTTCACATTTGCATTTCAGTAGCTTTCAGAAGGCATCTAATCAGAGGGGGAGTGGAACTTTGTTCTACTGACATGTCCTCCGAAACAAGCCCACAATAGGTGGCCCCAGTAAGGCCCTTTTTATGATGACAAAGAAATCCCACAAAATCAAAGCCTACACAAACAAGGAAAAAGCTAAAAACATCCGCCACTAATGCCAGCTGTTAGCCTACTGGAGACATTGGCTGAAATGACTTATACCAATTGCAAATGTAATTTCTACAGATGGAGAATTATGTATTTGACTTGTTTGAAAGGTTGGATACTAAAAATACATCTTTTTTTTTTTTCTACAAAACACAGAAAGATTAAAAAAAGAGTAGCAGCTGCTTATTTCTCTTTTTTTTCAACAAAATGTGGCTTATAATGTAGCAATGGAAAATAATCAGAGCAGAAGCATAAAATGAAGCAATTTGTAAAGGTCTCAGTAAAAAACAAAGCCATAGAATATAATGTTGATTATAATTTAATGGAACTGTCAGTTTGAAATATCAGTCGTGTAATTTCTATGCCATATTGAGAAAACCATGGAATTAAAGTGATGATGGTTTCATCATAGATGCTGCTTTTATACAAATAGACACCTCAAGCCTCTAGAGAAACAAAATGATGTTCTATATTGAGGTGCGGTGATGGAGGGAATTGCCTGTGACAAAGGAAAAAAAAATGACTTTGTATGGCTGCCTCTCAGTGACAATGACAATTTCTTAGGTGGACTTTTATTCAAAACGTGTTGCAAAAATGATTTAAACGTACCACCCTGGACTAAAATCTTGCCTTCAAATCAGTCCTAGATAAGTGACCCACACGTAGTTGTTTTGCAGTGTCCACAACACCTTGGCCCCTGTTAGGTAAGGCAGACCCACCCACACGTGTGATCTGTGACTAAAAGTGCCCCCAATCACCATTTCTTCTTCAGAATCTTCTACAGACTCTTGTGCAAATTTCTTTTCCCATTCCTTCTTGCTCTTCATTTAACTAGCTTCAATTCCCATCTATAATTGACTCTGATCTTCAGACACCGTTGTTAATGATCTGCTTGAAATCTTTTTTGCTGGTTATGTACTAAGTTGAGGATATACTCCCTGGTATTTATCGTTTCCTCCCACAGACTTCCACTGTGTTCAGTGAGCTACTCCCCACTTCTTGCCAGATTTTCCTGCAGTCAGTATCAGAAATTAGACATGCTAGCTTAAGTCTGACAACTAATGAGAGTCAGAAGATGACTGCTGCTCTATTACCAAGTTTAGTAACTGTTAGGAATTTCTGATAATAAGATAACTTTAGAAATAATTGTAAATTTTTACTTATTGTAGATTTTAAAATTAACCAAAATGTGTGGTTAGGACATGTGTAAAGTGAGATGATATTTGCCTCTCTTTGAAATCTAAAACGGGACTAAATAAAAAGTAATCATTTGAAAATTATGTGGTCTTGATTTCAGATCAGTCTTATACAGATAAAGGTGTTTTCAAGAGCTCAAATTTTTCAGCCAATTTATTTTTAAATGCATTTATAAACTATCAGAATGCTATGCTGCAGACCTTTTAGTAGTTATAGAATCTTGTGACTGAAAGGTACCCCATAAAAACCTGTGTGTCTCATATTAACTACCTTCCCAGAGATGTAGGATTCAGATGCCAGACCCAGAGAGGTTTCTAGGAGCCTGGATTGAGTAGGTCTGCCTTTAATATGCCAACAAGGGACAGAGAAAGTATGGTGTTCAAAGATGACACTGGAAACAAAAGTAATCAAACTGAAATACTATTTGAAAATCCTAAGCAGACAAGCACAACTAGGTATAAGGAAAATGAAGAGACTGGGAACACCTGGACAAAGTAAATTAATTTGGTTGGAAGGCTGGAAGAAAGAATGGTGAAAACCCCTGAAATAATGTGGAAGAGTAATAGGGACTTTTGGTAGAGCATGGTTAGCTTTGCTTTACAGTGGGGAGAATTGGTGAGAACCCTGAGCCAATTTAAATAAATATAATATAGACTCACATTAGCCACCCAATCCAGTACGTGAAGACTTCCAGTGGTAACCACTTATTATTGTCCAAAGATGTCCATTTTGATTTTGTAACTCTGAGTATTGAACAATGTTTCCCCTTATTGAACTAAAATGGGCCCATTATAACTTCTTCCCACTGGTCCTAGTCTTTTATGCTATGCATAGCCATAATACAAATGTAATATCAATTGTACTTTTTTTGGAAATCAATAGGGCCCCAAAATTTAAGTAGTAGGATTATCTGAACATTCTAATTTGAAATCTTAATAGGCGAGGAAAATGGAAATGAGTTATTTTACTAGAACTACAGAAAGGCTAATATTCAGATAATTGTTCAAACTTCAAATGTTTGATTGCATTTTAAACTTTCTCTAATAAGATACTTTTTAGAAGGTGAAAAGATGTTAATATAGTTATCATCATTAAAATATTTAATGGACACATCTTGAGACAGGCACTTAGCTGGATGTGTTAATAGAGGCTGGGCCCTTGTTCTCAGTGACCTTAAAAAATATCGTCAGAGCTATGACAGGAAAGAGCTAAAGGTTGTTTTCTATTTGAAGTCCATAATGTATTTTGGAGCAGAAATGTAAAATGTAGGGGAATATCATCCTTTCTGAAGAAAATAAAAATGTGTTTCTGAAGCCTAAAGGAGTCAGTTAATGTGGATTTTTCACTGTTTTATTAAAATAAAGAAGGGGCCAATAAAACATAATATATATATCTTTAAATAACCAGAAGGCAAAAATAAAAATTATTTCAATTTTTTAAAATAAGAGCGCTTTAATTCAGATACAAATAACAGTTCCTCATTACCAAATAGCATCCTTTCCTTAGACATATGGGCTTAGGGGAAAATGTTAAAAGGGCTGAGTGAAAACAGCAAGACAAAGACAGGTGTGTTCTACCTGAGTTGGAAGAAGGCTACACTTTGTATTAGGTTACAATTTTGCAAATGGTTTTTACAGAAAAATACCAGCAGATATTCTCTGGGAACCTGAACATTACTTTGAGTTAGAGTGAGGTCAGGCTTTTTGGCCCTATTCTATTGCCTAAGCCTTTTACAAATGGCTCTGATACAACAAGCTGTGGTAATCCTCTTTCTCCATGAGGAGTGGCTGCTTTTCTTCAGGAAGCTGCTTTCTCTTGTGACGACACAGCAAGCTCACAAGCACTGCCAACAGGGCAGTGAGGGCGGCCCCTACCATCGCCGCCCCAAGGAGCCATGACCAGATCCGACTGGCTTGTTCCAAATAGGACTTAATGTAGTCTTGAAAAGAGTCTGGATCTGAAATAGAAAGACATCCCATTGTTTTTATTGTTACCACCATTGTTACGATCACCATCATCTTCATCCTTTCACAGTCCTTTGAAATAGACACCTGGGTTTGAAGGCCAGCTCTACTACTTATTAGCTGTAAGAGCTTGGGAAAGTTATACCTAATACTCCAAAGCCTCAGTTTCTTCATCAGAAAAGTAGGAAAATAATACCCCCTTTGTTGGAATGTTTGAATTTTATAGATAACATCTGTAAGTGATTCAGAGCCTGGTATATAGTGTGTACTCAATTAAATGTTAGCTGTGATTTTTCCATCTTTTTCTGTAAAAGGATGTTGTAACTATTCCGATGATCATTAGAACACTGTTATATCATTAACCATTCACTAATCCAGTCTTTTAATTATTTGACAAACATTAATAGTAATGTTGGCAAATGCTCAGTAATCTTAGAAGCCTCCCAAGAACCCCAGGGCATTTGAACAATCTCTGTATTCACAGAGGTCACAGTGTTAAATCTTGAAACAGATTTTGGCGCATGGGCACTGTCCCTCTGTCCCAAAGCTTCGGGGGTGGGGGGCGCTCTTGGTTACCGGGCCGCAGTGGCATAGGAGTGGGCCCTGTACCGCGGTACCCTGGAGCGCCCGCACTCTGAGCCTTTGTTTCTCCTCGGAGATGCGCGGACCACGAACCCTGCGCTCCCTGGTGCAGGGCGGGGGCCTGGCCTTTATAGGCCTCAGGTCGCTGAAAGTAAAGCCTGGAGGGGCAGGACTTAGGGGAGAGGATGTATGTAAGAATAATAGCCCTTCAGGTCTTCCAAAATCAAACAACAACAACCAAAACAAAAAACCCCCAAAAGCCTTAAATGAAACTACAGAGCAAAAAATAAAAATAACTAATTTTAAAAAGGGAGGTGGTGAAACCCTGTCTCTACTAAAATTACAAAAAATTAGCCGGGCGTGGTGGCGGGCGCCTGTAGTCCCAGCTAATCGGAGACGCTGAGGCAGGAGAATGGCGTGAACCCGGGAGGCGGAGCTTGCAGTGAGCCGAGATTGCGCCACTGCACTCCAGCCTGTGTGACAGAGCGAGACTCCGTCTCAAAAAAAAAAAAAAAAAAAAAAAAAAAAAAAGGGAGGAAAAAAGAAAACAGAATGAAAAGGGTAAAAAAAGTCAGAGGCAGAGCCTGAAGAATTTGTGGAAAAACTACTGGATCCAATTATAGCAAAAGGGAAGGTGGAGCATTTCTTGAAGTGGAAGGGACGTCAGATGTTGACAGTACTTGGGAACCCGCAGAAAATTTAGATTGTCCAGAGTTAATTGAAACATTCCTTAATTCTCAAAAAGCTGGTAAAAAAAAAAAGGTACAAAAAGAAAGTCTTTATCTGACAATGAATCTAATGACAGCAAATCAAAGAAGAAAAGAGATGCTGCCGACAAACCAAGAGGCTTCGCTAGAGCTCTTGATTCTGAAAGAATAATTGGTGCCACAGGCAGCAGTGGAGAATGGATGTTTCTCCCGAAATGGGAATATTCACATCAGGCCGACTTGGTGCTGGCAAAAGAGGCAAATATGAAGTGTCTTGACATTGTAATTGCTTTTTACAAAGAGAGTCTAAGCTGACATTCTTGTCCAGATGATGAAGCTTAATTGTTTGCATTGTGATATATATATCTCTCTATATATCTATATAGCTATATCTTTATATATATCTATATAGCTATATCTTTATATATATCTATATAGCT
Organism: Hylobates moloch; assembly: GCF_009828535.3. NCBI lineage: Eukaryota > Metazoa > Chordata > Mammalia > Primates > Hylobatidae > Hylobates > Hylobates moloch. The sequence continues at coordinate 61,589,961 of NW_026652286.1, read as the reverse complement.
ATATCTTTATATATATCTATATAGCTATATCTTTATATATCTATATAGCTATATCTTTATATATATCTATATATATATCTGGGTCTTGGCTTTTAATTAACTAGTGTGGAAAAATAACTACATTCTAATGAAAATCAGTTTTGATATGTTCATTTTAAAAGTAGTATTGGGAGAGTTGGGTTTTTTTGGTATGTGTGTTTTTTTTTCATCAATACCACTGGTTACTTTGAACAAATAAAAGCTTTCTGTAGTTGCTTCCTTTATCATAAAAGAACATTTGATATCATGATGTATTATTTCCTCTGCATTAGAGAACAGCATTTCTAAATGTCGTGGAAAATTTCCATAGTCATTACTCAATCGGAACTTAAGTTTAGCCTAAGGACCATTCTGGGTTTGTGTGTGTGTGTGTGTGTGTGTGTGTGTATGCATAAAATGTGTACGTAAATGGCTTTTTGTGTTGTTTTTCAACATTCACCAAACAAAAATCATGGGTAAGCCCATGTTTTTGAGATGCCATCATTCTGAGCAACCTAAGAAATAAATCACATCAAATTAAATTCAAAATTTTCCTGAAGCCATGTGTTTCAAATAAAACAGATGATTCTATAATTAGTTGGACAGTTTAAATGAATCATTTAAAAGCAGCCATATAAGAATCCCTATCTACACCTTTAGTCATATAAATGAACAGTTTGTTTGCAAAATTCCTAAAAGGAATAATTGTATTACTACCAATGACCTCCCCAGCCAGATGAGGGAACTAGACAGATCCTGCTGTGTTTTAATTATCTAAACAAGCCTTAGTTTAAGGGACATTTAAAGATTCCTCTAGCAAGCCATTCCTTTACAAAAAGGTGAAATCCCTGTGCTATACTGACTAAAAGGTAATGATTCATGGGATGTCTAAGACTTGTCTTTAGGAACTCAATCAGATGGTTGGAGATTTGGCAGTTTAGAATCTGCTGCCATAAATGGATGAACAACTTTTGTAATGTATTGACTTGCATATTTGTTCTTTACCTTAACTCATTCCTTACATGTAGACTCAGTCTTTTCAATATTCGATTTGCTGGTTCAGCAGAAACCAGGAAAAACAATAACTTGGTAGTAATCAGAATGTTATCCAATTGTATATTGATTCCTTTATTGTAAATAAAGGTAAATAGTGGTCAATAGTTTTATATTACTTTAAAAAGCAACAACAGATTTTGACCACATGTATTTTAACAATAATTCTGAACAAGGAAAAGTCTTTAGCCTCCTAATTATTTATAGTCCTTCAAACCACATAAGAACATGGCACTGGGGAGAGAGAGCATCCAATATGTTACTGGCTTAGCATTTCCTCTATTATCTCACCCATCACATTATATTCCAGTTATCTATTACATGAATATTTTTTCTATTAAAATGGCTCCTTGAAGGCCAACAGTATGTTTTCATCATTGATATAATTTGGTATAGTGTCTGAAACACATATGAGAGAATGAACATATTTACTGAATGACTGAATGTGTTATTGGACCCAGAAAATATGGTTAAGGAGTGTCACTGAATGGCAGCTGTGGAATGAGAAGGGGAGACCTATACAAAAGGATGTCACCCAGGGGAATAATTTATAAATTACCCATATTTCACTATGTTATGAGGTGATATTTACAGTTCCTTTTAAAATTTGGTATAAACAGTGATGGGTGCTTTAAAATAAAAAAGATAAAGTCTTAATTCCAATAGAAAAGTAACATAGGAAAACAAATGTAATCATAGCATACTATTTGGTTGAACTGTAAATAATATTGTAGTAGTAAAAACAATAAAATTCCTAGATGTGGATTTGCCCCCAAATATGATAATACTATACTGAGAAGATGAATGAAAGAACAGGGAAGCTGTAAGAGAGTTAAAATCATTATTTAAAAATGAGGAACTCCAGAGATAAAGTTGATGAATTAACAGATAGTAATATTTGCCTATTATTTAGAAATACAGGGTGATATAGCAGAATAAATAGCTGAAAGGGTTACAGTAGCTGATATAGGGGCATAAGACTTTTGTTATAAGACTTGGAGCACTCTTTGGCTTATAAAATAACATGCACATATCATTTGATAAAAGTAAATTAATTAAAACATATGCTTAATAACTTAAGTGTATGTGGAAAAAAAGTATAAGAAAAAGTACAGTGGAGACTAAAACAGCACAAGTGATCAATCTAACAATAAGATTACAGGTGATTTTTATTTTTGGTTTATTCTATTATTAATTTTCCAAAATTAAAAAAAGAAGGTCTTTTTACTGATACAATTAGAAAGCATGCTACTAAAAGTACCTGATGCAATTAATAGATGATATAACTATATATTTAGGAAATCCATAATCAGATAATGCATAGTAAAAAAAAACATACTGTTAGATAAGGATTACATAAATTAAACTTCCCTGTACATCAACAATTAACCTATTGTTTCTATTAAAATGTCTCCTTGAAGGCCAGTAGTATGTTTTCATAATTTATATAATTCTAGAATCTGGTACAGAGTCTGAAACACATATGAGAGAATGAACATGTTTACTGAATGACTGAATGTGTTATTGGACCCAGAAGATATGGTGAAGGAATGTCCCTGAATGGCAGCTGTGGAATGGGAAGGAAAGATTTGTTTTAATGAAAAACAAATCTCATTCTCACAATCAAATACATATTTAAGGCACGTAGCAGTTAAGGAGAGATGTTTAAATTTTATGTAAATATAACTATAGAATCTATTTAGGAGATTATAAGATTTGAGTAAATGAGGAAGTCTGTACTGAATATCTGTTCAGTAAGAGCAAACGGATTCTTTCTCACAAAACAATTCCTTTATAGAAGATGCCCTCTATTATGTATGTAGAAGATATGTATGTAGAACATACACAGAAGATACTATAAATTTACTTTTTGACATAGCAGAAAGAAGAGAGTGCATCCTGGGCTCACCTTGCAGCAAATCATGGCTATGTGACTTAAGTCCAGAGCAAAAATATATGTATAACTTTGGGGAAAGTTCCCTTAAAACGAAAAAAATATATATCTTTGACCATTTACCTTTTCCTTTCTGACTAGCTCGAATATAGACAGATTGTTGGTGAGCCATCATGGACTATATAATCCAGGGTAAACCCTGGACCTTGGAAGTTACTGTTTTTAATATATATTAAAATTATTTTGAAAATGGGACTACAATACCCAGCTTAGATTGCTGTTAGTGGCTTCAATACATAGTATATTTAAAATGTCCAAAAAAAGGCAGGATACATACAGGCTACATAATAAATATTTTCTTTTTTGCTAAAGGCTCGGCTCAAGTGCTTTCACAGCTTTTAAATACTATTTCTATGTCGGTCCTGTTCTCCAGCTTCTCTTATTATTGCTCCACTTCAATTCATTCCAAGTGGTCTCAATTTTTACTGTCACCAAGGGACTCTCTTTGAAACACTTTTATTTCTCAACACCTTTAAAATTTAGACTTTCTTTCTAAGCCATCTGCTTTTGAGCCCCAATAGTGCACCTTTTTGTTCTTTCCCAATGTTGTAATTTTTTGATCATCTTTCCCTATGTGAAGTCCTATTTTTCTTGTCATCCATTCTTTTCAAAATAATTATGTAGATTTTTGTTTTATGCTCTATCATTTCCAAAGTGCATTAACATGCCCATTTATTCACAAAACAAACACATGAAGTAGTTAGGGGCCATTACTCTAATGAATTAGGAGTCTGCCTGGAGCAATTAAACTAGACAATGTCTGTATAGCCCTTGGTACAATGTCTACCATATAGAAAACAATTTACAACTGCTATTGACTCTTATCATGATAGAATGATAATTTCATCTATATTTCAACTAAATCAGCTTACAATATGAGTTTTTCTTTCCAAACTTGCTTCAACTACTGACTCAGGTCCATTCTGTCTTCTGGATTCTCAAACTAGTTTCTTTGCTGCCTTGTGACATTTGCCACAAATGTCCATCTATTATAATTGCTCCTATTTATATATGTCTTATTTTTCAAGCTTGTCACAAACTCTCAAGAGCAAGTATTATGTCTTACTTGTTTTATCTTTCTTCTATTCATTTATTAAAATATCACATATTCATTGAGATATACTACCTGTCGGCAGGGGGGTGGGGGGCACTCTGTCTCATTTACCTTTTCACCCTCAGCACCTGGCAGGTAAACAAATCATTTCGAGAGTAATGTTGTTCTGATGAAGATACAAAGGGATCATGGAGAAAAGACTTCCTACATCTCTGTGAAGTCAGGGAAGGCACCCCAGAAGACTGTCCCACTGAGTAAAAGAATGAATTAGATTCTGAGCATATAATGTGATGGCAATCCATCCTAGGCAGAAAGGAACAGCATGCACACAGGTATACACAGCCAAACAGAGCTATTGAACAATTTCATGAAGGATAGAAGTGTCATCAAATTCCATTGGCAGAATAGGGCACTGCAGTGACTGTGAACATTGTTTTCTCTTCTTATTTTTGAAACCAAATTTCCAGGTCTTTTGTAATGTATGGGAAGAAGGAAGCCCTCAACAGAGAGTTTTTCTGCTACGTAGAAAGTAAGATTACATTTATCAACAACATTGAGGACATAACCCTTCTTTGCCAAAGATTTTTGGCCTCACCTTGTAAATTAGTTATACATACAAGAAAATCACCTGCTACTCAATTTTCTAAAGAATCACTAAATTCAATTGTAAGAGAAAAAGTTTGATAAATGGCAGACATCAGCTGTCTTTTTACAGAAACCACTTAAGTAATTATAAACATGAGTACCTGGATGATGACTAATAGTCCCCTTGAACAAAATTATACCAAGGAATTTTAAATAATTTTTTAGTAAGCTTAAAATTTAGCTATGAATAGAGATAAATTTTAAACTCCTTGAAAGTACAACAGAAGCAATAATATGGAAAAATTTGTAAAACAGAAAATAGGCAATTGCTGTTACTTAGTTTAGCTATTTTGTTTTGTTTTATTTTGTTTTGCTTTGTTTTCAGAGATGAGTCTTGCTGTGTTGCCCAAACTGGCCTCACACTCCTGGGCTTAAGAGAACCTCCTGCCTCAGCCTCCCAAGTATCTGCTGCTGCTTATTTTAGTCAAACTTCTCTAAAATTAACTTTGTAAATTCAAAGCTGTGTGAAAATTACTCTAAAGCATTTCAAATAAATTGTTTCTTTGAATTTAATTGGAAATAAATAGCTTCAAGCCTCTAATTGACTCCTTGAGCCTCTTCTCCCCTGGCTCATCCAGGAAATTTTGTTGCCTTTGTAGTAAAAAGTTCCATTTGGACACTAGGGAAGGAACAAATAGGTGGAGCATATGTGTAGAAGACAATATAGGGGTTAAAACCCTCTTCTCTGTGCAGTGATGGAGCGATGAAGTTTTGGATTCAATATTTGACACTAGCTTTGTAGTTTAAAATTAATCACTTTATCTTTCTGAGTCTCAATTTACTTCCCTGTAAAACAGAATAAAAATCACCCCTCCATGGGGTTTTAAAAATTAGCTGAGTCAACAATTTATATGCTGATGTCTCTCGCATTCGGATCTGAGGGCCAGACACCACTTTTGAGTTTCAGGCCTGTGTATCCAACTTCCCAAGAGACATTTACCTTGCCGTCCCATATAACTTCATTTCACTGTATAACAAAACCATAAGTTTTCCTCCGTGTCTTTCTTTGCTCCTCTTGTTATTGTATCAGTGAACTATATTGCCATTCATCAGTTTCACAGGCCAGAAAGCACAAAGCCATTCCTAATCTCCTTCATCTGGTATGTAAATCATTTTCCAAGTTCTGTAAATTTTGCCTTCAAAATAATATCAAATTAATCATGCTTTCTATCTCCCTTCCTGCCACCACCAATGCAACTTAAACTACCTTTACCTCTTCCTCAGACTTTTATAATAGCATTTTCACTGCCTTTCTGCATGTGCTTTCCAACTACTAAAATTTTTCTGCATACTGAAGCTGCAATAATCTTTTGAAAATTCAAATTCGATTATAACCTGCTTAAAATTTATCAGTGGCTTGCATTATTCTAACAATATGGCCCAAATTCATAATCATGTCCTCCTTTTCAACTAGTTAATTCTACCTGTCATATTGATGTCATCTGAAATATCACTTCATTGACTCCTGGAGTTAGACATATCTCTACATAAATGAGTTTTGAAGCAAGCAGTTAAGATCTTTCTCTTCCATTGTAAACTTTGTGGAGATAGAGACTATGTTGTTTACCATTGTATCCATAGTATCTAAGGCAATGTCTTATTCAAAGTAGTTATTCAATAAATGTGTGTGTAAAGAATAAACAACTCAGTACAGACACATAAAAAAAAAACACCTGGCGTGATAGAATACTTATAGTGTTTTAAAATAAATATACAAAAATGACCTGAGTATTAAGAGGTGTGGCATTTTTCTAGGAAACTTCACTTATATTAGTTAAGAGAAATGACACTTCATGATAAATACCACTTGCACTCAAATTGATTTATTGATTTCAGTCCATACCAGATACAATGTGATGGTTAGAATGGAGAAGCTTGCAAGATAAATTCTGATCTTGGGGGTTTGGGGAAGAATAAAACCCAGGACAGATTCATACATAGAAAAAATACTCTGTAACTATAAGAAAGGTGTGAGTAAACATCACTATAAGTATAAAGTGATTTTTATATCTGAGAGTTTGACAAATGGAGAAATAGAGTCAGAATTCAGGCAGAAACAATACCATATTTAAAAGCATGAGCCCATGAAAGTCTAGCATGTTTTGGAAATGGAAACAGAGACTAAATCATAAAATCCTAAATGGAAAATCTTTGAAAAATAGTTACCAATAAGCTCCCTTTTTTGTGTACTGTGGTTTTCATAGAAGAAATGAAAGGCATGTTACTTGAGACTTACAGGAAGCCCCTCCTCTTAGCACACCTCCACTCTTTGCAAATTTCTCTGTTCTTAGTGATCTTAAGATTTTCCAAAAACTGATCTCTTTTGTCAGCTGTGTTAGCATTTTGTCCATTGGCTATAGTCTTCAGATAAAGCAGAAAAGTTCAATTAAACCCATATGTTTTCAATTAATCATCCCTCAAAGGGATAATCAGAACAAGGTTGATAACCTATAGGCTCTCCTGTTAGCCCCAAATTGTGTATGTACTATACCATATACTAGGTAAGTGGCCTGGGAAAATCAGTTTATACTCTTTATGACTCTGTTTCCTCATCAAGGAACAAGAAAAAGAAATAATGATATCTACTTCATAGAGTAATTATGAAGATTTAAGGAAGTAATGCATAGGGCACATTGAGAAGAGTTCCTGGCTAATAAAAAATACTTAGTATGTGTTAACTATTATAAATTGGGTCAACTTATTTTCTTCATGTCCTTTTCCACTATTCATACTACTCAAATAGAATAATTCAGCATTTCATAAATATACTGTACATTTTCCACCTCTACTGTTCTTGTTATTCTCTTTGCCTAGCATACCCCCTGCCCTTTTCTATCTGCCACCTGCTTGCTCATTCTCAAGGCCTCGTTTTCTCTTTTTAGGTCGAACCCTTCAAAAGTCATGGCTTTCTCTTTAGCACTGCTGTGGGATTTTCTTCATGACTCTTTTACTGCACATAACACAGCCTGATGTTTTTTACTTCCTTGCACAATTGTCTTACTTCCACACTGGAGCTTCTTCAGGTATGAAACTATGCCAGTCATTTATCACTGGATTTGAGCACAAGAGTGAGAGGGTTGAGTTTCATTCATTTGTTAATTTATTTATTTATGTATTTATGTTTCATTATCAATGAATACAATGAAATATCAATGTTTGTTAAATACCTCCTACCCACAAGCCACACTGTTTTTGATAATTAACCCTCGTGAGTTAGTGAATTACAGTGTGGTGAGATGAGGAGGACCTCCTAGAATCGAAATCTTGCTTCTCCACATTATTGGTGTTTGATTTTGAGAAAGTCACTTAAATTCTCTGGGTATCAGTGTCCTCACCTTTATCTTGGAAAAATAAAACTTACCTCCTATATGGTTTATTAATAATACATGTAAAGAATATGCATGTAGTGGATTTTGAGGTAGAAGGAAACACTACTATCTGTTCCTCATTTTGTCAAGAAGATACTGACATGGTTCTATGCCGGAAGATTATTTAGAGCCCAAATCTAATTCTAATCCTGGGGTTTTATATTGCTATCTTCATCATAGAGCAATAAACATTATAATAGCTATTATTATTAACTACACTTAAGTTCAAGATTTCTACAAATTTTCTTGGTAACCCTAGCAAGAAAGTTCCAAAAATGATTCCAAAACTGCTGGATGTTTACCCTATGTTACACTGTACTAGGTTCATTAATGTATCATTCTCAATAATTCTTTAAGGTGTTCTGGTCCCAATATTTCAGGTGAATAACCTGAGATTCAGGGATGCAGAGCAAATTTCCCCAGGTCACACTACAGTCAGTTGAGTCATGTCTCAAAACCTTTTTTCTTCTTGTTCTTCTGATTCTACTGCTCTTCCCATGGTTGCCATGTACAAAATGGCCTATGTTAAGCAAAATGAATATGACTTTAAAGATCCTCAGAATTTGATTCCTGTGTTAATAAACTGGTAATAAATTAAGGATTATAATGCACTTTCAGGATTTAAAGGGTTCAGGAATAACATTGTCGAAGCATAAAGTTTTGTGTTATCTCAAAATAAATTGGTAACACTAGATTCAGCAATTCCTCTGAAAGAAAGTAAACTTTACCTGAATCTTGTAGATAGCTATAGTCATAGCCCAGATCTTTGGATGAAATAAAGAAATCACCGTTTCTGTACAGTGGTATAAAAGGAACCATGTAGGATTCCCGGTTATGTCCAATGGGTGCATTGGCTTCTGGATAAACTTCTTGAAGAGGACGGTGCCTTCGGAGCCACTGCTCAAAAATACTGCAGAGGAAAGGGTTATTCAGACTAAGAAACATATTGTGGATAAAATAAACATTTGAAAAATTTTAAAGTAAAATAAGGCATATATTAAAATCTGGAGACATGGAAAGATGTTGAATATATTCTTTATACTTCAAAAATATTTCGTAAAGTATCAGTTTATTCTTTCAGGCCTTGAAGTTCACTAATTTAAAATAAATATTGAGGCTAGCTTTGAAAAAATAATTTCTTAGCAGGTGAATAAAACTTACACACTGAGTTTTGAACCTTCAGAATGCTACAAAATAAAGGTAACTATTGGTTGAGTGACAATTGAGTCATAGTTGTAAATTAAATATATTCCCAAAGAAAGACCAGAGAAAGAACATATAAAACTAAGTTGGAAACAGTGCTGGAATTTGGTCATTTTTTTGGTACTGGTGGGAGGCTTTCAATGATTTAAACATTCATGTTGTGATAGGTTAAGTGTGGGCTTAATGAGTCTTGATGGGAGACAGAGCTTACCTCCAATGACAATGGTTTAAATGCTTAAACTTTGTTTCCTGGCTTTTTCTAAAGTTAGAATATGACCATATGATAAACATTCTGCCAATCAGACATACTCATTCATGACTTTGAAACAGGAGATAGTGACACAAAGAAGCAGGGACAATCAGAAACCATCCTAGAAATGGGCAGTGGCAGTTGATATAACAATATTTAGTTTTCAGGGGCAGCAAAGCCAGATGTACCAGCAAAAGAATCCATTGCCCAGGAAGTGCTCTGTGTTCTATAGCATGGTTTTGGCAGCTGTCTTAGCTGATGCCCGTCTTGCTTATTCTTACCTGTTTCTGAACCTACTGCTCCATGATTTTGTGAGCTACTCAATAGCCTCTCAGCAAATTTTTTCCTACTTAAATCAGGCAGAGTTAGTTTCTGTTTCATGCAACTAAAAACTTTGACTGGAACAAAAACTAAAAAATTAAAGGATTGAAAAAAATCCAGTAAGAATGGAGTAGAAACTCAAGTTGTAGGGTAATTTATAGTGAGCCATTAACAATATGACAAAGAGAATGGCTTTGCATTATCGAGTCATATGACATAGAAGAAAGAACACAAGAGCTGGAGTTGGGGAACTCTCCTTGAGGCCTAGCTCTGTGTTTTCATCTGGCTGTATAACTCTAAGCAAATCACTGAACGTGGAGACTTAGCCTCCTCATCCTTAACATAAGAGTAATAATATCTGTCCTACCTGTTTCCAACATGATAGTTTTTGTGAAAGTACTAAATAAGTAAGCTATTGTTACTTAGCTGTATATTTTAAGCTAGCAGGTCAAAGGTTTGTACATGGTAGAAAAGGTGGTATTGAAAAAGAAGTGATAATGCTTCAAACAAAATGAATACAATTTTAGAAAACCATTTTCAACATTTTGAAGCACAGTAACGAAGAGAACAAGGAAGCCAAATGGAAGAAATGGTGATCATTTTTTCCATGACAGAAAACAATTTTATTTATTAGAGGATCTGAACTTGAAGCACTACTTGTGGTCAAAGTTGGTTTTCAGTTGTGAATTTAGTGAGGAATTGGCAGTCCACTGATAAACACTAAAAATCTGGTCCATGCATACCAAATGCTTTCTCAATTAGTTCAATTATTAAACGAATATTTACTGAGTATCTACTGTAGGTCAACTTACACATAGAACTGTGTAAAAATCTGAGTTCTATAGGTTGCAACAAGGAAGATTTGTAAAATTTTATAATCTGTTTGATCTTCTTTATTCTACGAAATGGGAATTATATTTATGTCATGAAGGTAATGTGAGGATAAATTAAAATAACACAAAATACACAGTTAAGTGCTTGCCAAATGGTACATAAAAGCTATTATCTTTCTCACAGTTCCTCTCTTCTCTTCTTCCCCCTCCTAAATATTATGACTTTATCGGGAAAACTTTAAAATTGATGAGACATAACATATGCTGTATTAGAAATGCCAATGCCATGTATACGTGAGCAGTGCCTTTAGTGATGGTTATTATTCTGTTAGGCAAAAATGAGAAATTAGAAGATTTAAGAAGATTAGTTTTTCTGTGCTTCAGTTTCCTCAACAGAAGAAATTAGAAACTGGCTTGACAATAAACCCCAAATTTTATTAAAGTCCTATGATTTTACAAACTAGTCCTTTTGTTGTAACTTCTACGGTTTTCTTCTCTTTACAAAAGCAGTACTTGTTTGTTATGTAAAATAGAGGAAATACAAACAAAAAGGAGAAAAGAAAATATCACATGTAATTGCTCTATGCTTTTGTTATATCTAGTTTTTAAAATATGTATCCACAACATTCTACATGTATTTTACCAAAGAAGGAAACCACATTACAAATAATATATAGTAGACATTTTATTTGTACTAAACCATGTGTTTTCAATTGGTAATTTTTTAAAATGAGAAGGAGGCTGTCTGATAATCCCTCCACCACCCCTGTCAAACTTTGACTGATTTTGGAACAGCCTGCTATACAATGAACCACTAAATAAGGGCTTGAGGCAAAAATTGTACCTTTTGTCAATTGAGAAAAATTACTTCTATAGTTCAATTTATAAATAATCTTGTTTCTGCCATGAAATAAAAATTCTTTACCTAAGTAGGACAACGACATCAATTCTCAGCACCAAAAGATTTAATGGATGAAACCATTAATGTGCTCGCCCACCTCATCAACCTTTTAAAATGAAGGTATTAATCTTGATTAAGTTCTTCACCAGTGATTCTCAACTTCAGTTAATTTCACCAAACCATGACTAGAATAGCTCACATAGGAATACTAATGTTTAACTTAGATAATTACATTGACATTTGGGGAGGAGGGGGTAGTCATCTTTTCAGCAAAACTTAATTTGAACTGAATCTAGATAGTTTTCTGAAAATCTGAGTAACAGTGAAATTCACAACAGAAAAATTTGAAAAATGTAAAGATGACCACAGACGGAAATATGGAAAGATGTGTTTTATAAATAAAAGCTGGCATGGGACCTCTGATGTCAGGTCTGACATGTAAAGACTCTGGTCACTCTTATCCTTAAAATAGGAAAAAAAAATTGACAAATTAATAATCAGCAAATTTTCTTGGACCCATGAGAGAATTGAAGTTGCAGGGCAAACTGCCATCCTCAAAAGTGGAGAGATGGGTTCATCCAAAGGCACATAGCTGAGATCTGCTTACCAGGGACAGGAGCAGCTGGATTCCTAAAGTGGTAGGAACACTGAAACACTTCGATGAATGGCTGGAGACTGAGTCTAGACTAGTGATGACAGTGGGAAATTCCTGGGTGCTGCTGTCTTAGGGGAACTTCCACGTGTTTGGGGCTTTACCTCCAGGAACTCCACCAGGTTTTTATGGTGAAGACCTCAGAAAGATACTCTCCTTACTCTGTTACAGGGAGGAGGAGAGTGATCATTGTGAAATAGGCCCAGAATATTCTCCATATCAAAGCCCTATGATCCAGGGGAAATTGTTAGAGCCTTATCCCAGTTTCAGGAAGAGAATTCCTTTCAGTCCAGCCTCTTTCATTCTTCCTGTCTCACCTAAGGGGAAGTAAATATAAGACACAGGGGTCAGAGTTTCAAGGAAATAAATAGAAATACTGCAACCAGGGAAGCAAATAGAGGTGCAGAGGCAAAAGAAGAAAAAGCTGTATTGTGAAGCCCCAGTGCACTGGCCTAGTAAAGGACTAAGATTTAATTAGAATACTTTGAACACTCCCCTCTCTCATACTTTACCAGCATCCAACAAAGCTCCAGTATAACAACAGTGGATTACAGCTAAAAGAGCTGAAATACATAAACTATCTCTGAGGAAGAGTATGTAGGGAAACCCAAAACCAAGAATAGAGACAAAAACAAATACACTAGAGAAACTTGAGGCCTCTGATCTCAAATTGTAACAACTACGACAAACATTTAAACATTGCCCAGCTCCTTGCCAGAGTAACAGAAATTTGTACACTAAAAGCCCATTTACCTCAGTTTATCTTACCTAATAAAACATATGGCTTTTAATAAAAAATTACAAGGCATGGCAACAGAGAAGAAAAAAATCTGAAGAGATAAAGCAATCATTAGAATCATTTATATCATATTAGATATGATATAAATTTTGGAACTATGAGACATGGAATCTGAAATAATTATGAATAATATCAATTTTAAAAAACTATACATAATATAAAATTAATATATTAGAATAACATTTCTAATAGAAAAAGTAAATAATATGCAAAAAATCATGAATAATGTAAGCAGAAAGATGGAAACTCTAAGAAAAAATTGAAAGAAAGGCTAGAAATCAAAAACACTCCAACAGTGTTGTATATATCACAAGCATTGATATGGCCGAGAAAAGAATCAGTGAGCCTGAGGCTAGGTTAGTAGAAACTTCCCAAACTGAAATGCAAAGAGAAAGAATAAAAAATAATTAAGAATTATGGGATAATTTCCAAAAAGTGTAACATATGCATAATTGGAATGCCAGAAGAAGAAAATGTAGGCAGAACAGAAGAAATATTCTCCAATAAAGGGAACTGGAGCTCCTCGAAGAAACAGCAGGCTCTAGGGCTGGTGTAAGAAATATACAAGATGAATGTTTAGCATCTTTCAGAGCCATAAAGTAAGGATATGTTCAAAGAAACGACAACCACCCACAATGTTAGAGATACGTCAAAGGGACAGAGTGGTCAACTGAAATCACTCCTAAAGGCTAAAGCTGGAAGAGTTCGAGTCACAAAATAAAGTCGTATGAAATAAATATAGAGGAGTCTATACAGATATAATCTATAAATATATAAATTAATAAATGGAGAGAAATGAATAAATCTATCATGTAAAAGAATTCAAATAATTATGTAGATACTCTGCCTTGAAGGTACTGTATATAACTCCCCACTCACTAAGTATGGGATGCACACAGTGACTTCTTTTCAAAGAGTACAGTATCAAAACATGGTGAAATCATTTAACAGTTTGAGAAACTTGACTAACACTACCTCTTCCAGGTGATCAAGGTTAACATTCACAATGGTAAATTATGTTAATAGCATGGCCCTTTTGCAGTGATAGAGGTGTGATAATTTCTCTCTACCCATCATAAGGGTCATGGCCAACACTCCTATAACAAAAGACAGATTAACAAGAGAAAAGCATAATAAATTATTTAATCAAAGTTTTATATGACATGGGAGACTTCAGAAAAGAAGAGCCAAAGACCCAGGGAAAATTGTCTATATTTATGCTTAGATTTTATGCTTATGGCCAGTGTTGCAGAAATTTGGACAAAAGAGTATGATCTAATGGTAATAGACTGAGAGAAACAACCCAGTAAGCCCTGTCTGTTTGTATTCTTATTGACCTCTCTGTGAAGCAGTCTCTTCTCCTACGTATAGGGCAGGACCTTAGCAATGAAGGTTTTATGATCTACTATCAAACAACCTAGGTCAGACTATTTCTTTATGGCCAGCTGCTACACAGGAAGGTGGGAGAAGATGATAGTAATATTTTTAGGGTTTATGGCTTGTTTTGGAAAAGAAAGGTTCTAGTTTTTATGATCTTGGGGAAGAGGGAGTTTAGTTTCTATGTTTTATTTCACAGGAGAAAGAGGGGCCAGAGACATTGCTTCTGAGGAATTCCAATCTCCTTTACTTGAAAATATTCAGCATTCCAAGGCACCATACTTTGGGGTACATTTTTGAGTCCCTATATACCTTTGATATGATGTGAAGAGAATGGTGCTTTACCTCTATGGTTGTCCATCCCACAACACATATCCCAGTTTAATCATGAGAAAAAAATCAGACAAATATCAACTGTGGGACATTTTACAAAATACCTGAACAGTACTCCTCAAAGTTGTGAAGGTCATCAAAAAACAAGGAAAGTCTTAAAAACTATCATAGGCTAGAGGAACCTAAGGAGACAGGATGATTAAATGTAATGTAGTATCCTGGGTGGAATCCTGAAGCAGAAGAAGATATTAGGTAACTACTAAGTAATCTAAATAAAGTATTGACTGTGGTTGATAATAATTGTATCAACGTGGTTCATTAATGTTGACCAATGTTCCATACCAAGGCAAGATGTTAATAATAGGGGAATTGGGTATGGAAAAGGTTGGAACTCTGCGTTCTATCTTTGCAACATTTTTACAAATAAAATAATTATAAAATAAATATTTATTTAAAAAAAGAACAAACAAGGAAGCCTTAAGACAGTTGGATATTTGGGAACTGATTTGTTGTAACACATCTACCACCACGATGACCACACACACAAAAATGTTACATACACATGTATAATAGAAGACCTTTTTATTTATTCATTCGTACATTTCAAAAATAAATGAGTATATTCTAAACATCTACAATAAACTGGCTCTGTGCCCAGCATTGGTGAAGTTTTCTGCCCTATAGTATTTGGAGTATAGTGGTGGAGATAGACACTAACTAGCAATTTCAGAAATCAACCTATAGTTATGGACTGGCAAATATGGAAGAATGTAATATGGTAACAGGATTTAATGGGGAAGCCTCATCTTGTCTGTGGCCTGAGGAAAATTCTTTGATGGTGCATTCTTCAAGAGTTGAAGAATGACTGTTTAGAGAAATCATAGAAGAATATTTCTGAAGGACAGAATGGAATTTGGAAAGAATCTTTGATCGGAAGTATGTGACAAATTCAAGGAACTAAAAATTGACCAATAGTCTATAGGGATCAAGGAGCAAATAGCTCCAGATGAGGAAGGTGAACTGAGGCCAAATCATGAAGGGTAGCAGAGGCCATGTTAGGGAGATTTGTGTTTTTTTTTTCCTAAGAGTGGTAGAAAGTCACTGTTTGTATCTTGGATGGTGAATGATAACATGAACAGATTATCATTTATAAAAGACCACACAGATTTCATTGTAGAGAAGGGACTGAGAAAGAGTAGGAGTTGGTGGATATGCAGGCATCAAGGGGGATAAAGAAATCAGTGAGAAAATTTACGTCCAGGAAAAAAGATGATGTCCAGAAATCCAAGCAGTACAACTGAGTGGCCAGGTATGACAGAAAATGCCTAGCTTTCTGGCTGAGGCTACTGAGCAAAGTATTTGTATTACCAGATACAGAAATCCCTGAAGAAGTGGCATATTAGGGGAGGATGTTCATGTCATGATTCTAGATGTTCTAGGCTGCAAGATGTTTTTGAGACATTTCAGTGGGGATGTCAGGTCATTCGCTAGATATCTGGGTCTGGATTTCAGAGTAAGATTAACTTTGGAAACACAAATTGAGAAGTCACCAACCTCTAGCTAATAACTTAAAGCCATGGGAATAATGAGATAATGAAAATCCAAGAGAATCTGGAGTTATTTTTCTTAGATATCATCTTTCTGAAAGGCCAGGACAGATGATGTGACAGTCACACTCTCTTTGAGAACTACAGCTTGAGATGCCTCCAGCCACTCAAATTTCTAGTCACTAAAAATTTATTGAATTGCAGTTGTATAAGAGCAAGGCCAGTGCATTCATATATTTTTATTCTTTTTTTATTATTTGTTTCTTCATGTAGTACTTGTTTTGAAGCAGTTACTTGTTAAAACAAACTTGTAATTTTTAAATGATAATAAACATTTCCATTTAAACTTAATCCAATAAAACTCTCTAAGCCTAACTGTGCTCATTTATAGAAAGGGGATGGTACTATCTATTTTAACATAGTTATGAGAATAAAAATAAAATAAGGAAGTGAAATGTCGAGTAACAATAGTTAAGGATAAAATGAGACAATATAAATGATTGGCTTAGTTCTGAAAAAGGAGTAATTTGTTTTCTTCCCTTCCAAACCCCTCATTTTACAGAGGCAAAATAAAATTTGAATCCAAAGGTCACAGTTAATGGTACAACCAATATTGGAATCAAGGGGTCTTGGCTACCACTCTGTTACTAATAATTGTAAATACCGTGTTCTCTGTGTGTTTACACAGGATGACAGGGGTGTTTCTGCAGTTGCAAGTATGCATATGCTTCTACCAAAGTCTGATGTGTAGATTTTCTCTCCCTTGGAAGATGCTCTGCTTGACCTTCATCTTGAAATATAAGCTGTTTATCCAACAGACACCTGCATTAATTAGCATTAAACACCTTAAGTGTTCCTTCTCTCAGAGGACTCAGGACTCACACACTTTATACTCAAGGAGCAGCAATGAATACATTACAAGATCACGAAAGGATATGTATTAGCATAAGAAATACAACAAAGGAGATAATGTGAAATCATACTTTAAAAAAAAGGCAGACAGAGAGAAAGTAGTGAACAAAGTTGGTAAGGGACTGAGTTAAGATGAGAACCCAGTTCTTCTGCTTCTTTCTCTGACACTTTAATGTTCCCTGTCTAGGTTTCTGTTCTTTCCTTCCTTTCTCTCCATGAGGAAGTTTCTGTTACTTTCTGACTAAGCTTTAAGCGACGCAGATGGAGGAGAATTTCTCGACAGTGTGGGAAAGGTACAGAAAACAGATGCTAGATTGTCAGTTAAACATGCTCCTTATTTCAGAAATTCAGGATTGCAATCACTCTTTTTTCTTTCACTGTGAGGGAACAAATCCAAATAGAGGCAGAGGCATTGTTGTTTTCAAAGCAGACACAAGTACATTGGAGGAATATCAATGCTGCCAAGCAGCTGAAGAATAACAGCTTTTTATCTTTTGTTTTCTCAGTGCTGTGCACACAGATTAGGTGCCAACTATTTACCCAATAATCTTGAGTTTATAATCTAACCCAGATGACAAAGTTACCAATAAAGCAATTTCTATAAAATAAACTCTTAATATATTCTTAAATCAAGTTTAGCTGTAAGTTGTCTCCTACATATTTTAAGTTCAGCCTAAAGGCTTCTCTGTACATTGTGAACTATAACCTAAATGGGGTTGTAAACAGACTATAGTCTATTCTTGTGCCAATCACCGAGTTTTGTCTAATCCAAGGTGGCCAGCTGTTCAAACCATGTTCAAATAAGTCAAACACCAAGCTATAACCAATCTGACTGTTTCTGTACCTCACTTCCACTTTTTTAACATTATTTTTCTTTTTCTGTACATTAATCTTCTTCCACCATGTGGCTGTGCTAGAGAATCTGAGCCTACTCTAGCTCAGGAAGCTACCTGATTCATGAATTATTCTTTGCTCAATTAAACACTTTTAAATTTAATTTGGCAAAGTTTTCCTTTGAACAATATCTTGCTTAATATTTTATTGATTCCATTTTACAGAAGAAAAAATTGAGTTAGAGAGTTTAAGAATTTGCCAATAGTAACGCAACTAGAAAGCAGTAGAAGATCTGGGGTTCCATTTTAGATTCCTGTGACTTTTATTATAACACCCAGCTCGCAGAGCTAGGACCAGAATCAAGGTGCTCTGTTCCAAGTTTAATTCTTTTCCACTAACGTGTGAGAAAGTAGTAATTAGGAATTAAAACAGAAAGGTGGACAAGGCTTTCATGTTTTGTTCCAAGCATTAGCAGGCCTTTCAAAGCTATACACAGAAGTGAGAACTAGGCATCTTCTGATTTCACCTCACGTGACAAACAGACATTTGATTACAAAATCTCTCAGAGTATGTAAGAAAGGGTGATGGCACAATTGTGAAACACTAATAACAGTAGTATAAAGACATATGATTTATCCTTGTAGAATTGAAACCCTTTTTTATTCGCAGGCCATGAGGAGCCGTAGACCAGCACTGGCTTAGTAGGGTACAAGGCGGCAACAGATAAGTAGGTCAAAGAGGATGCCATGAACCTGAGATTCTGGATCTGGGCCTAGATGTATCCATGATGACTAGCTTAGAATACCCTCCTGAGGAGGGCCACAGAGTACTTCGGAGGTGACTTTAAGAGTGCTGAAAGGGACCTAAAGAGCTCACATTCACAACAGGCAGTGAAAGTGAGGGGAATTGGGGAAAGCAGTACAATATCTCTTGTTATGAACGTAGGAAGAACCTGCCAGATGAACATACAAGAGGGGAAAGTCCAATTTCCACAAGCACAAAGGCTTATACAAGGCATCCTAACTTTGGCCTTGGGATGTGGGAGCAAGAAGAGAAGTCAGAAATACAAAACCTCCTGATAAGAAAACTTGTTTCAAATTCCTGTTATCGATTTTTGTGAGGAGAGAGAAGATAATCTCTGGAAGTCTCAGTTTACTCATCTGTAAAATGTGGATAATAACAAACTTCAAAGAGTTGTGAGACATAAATGAGATCAGGTACACTAAGGACAGTGCTTAACATGCAGTAAGGTTAGTTGTGGCCATTATACTTGCACAGAGCAGAAAACGTTAGTTCTACAGCTTAATACAGGAGCCAATTTAATTTCTTTAGAAAAGACATTTTAAATATTTGCTATTTGGTCTCCCATCCAAGTACTAACCAGGCTAGACCCTGCTTAGCTTTCAAGAAATTGGTACACCTATGGTATAGACATAGGCAAATTTTTGCTATTTGTGAATTATGGTGTACCACAAACAAAAGAGATGCCCTAAAAATTAATTCAATAGGTCTATGAATTTTATTTCTTATTTTAAAATATAAAAAGAGAATCATACAATCTAAAGGTTAGCCTCACAGATTCTGGAGCTAGATGATTGTGATACTTAATAATTCTGAAAACTGGGGCAAGCTACTTAACTTCATGTGCTCCACTCTTCTTTTCAGTGAAGTGGGGATTATAACATATTATAAGCTAAACTGTGTCTCTGTAAAATTCAAATGTTTAAGTCCTAACTCCTAATGCTTCAGAATGTTACTTTATTTGGAGATAAGATCTTTAAAAAGATAATTAAGTTGAAATGAAGACATTAGCGTAGGCCAGAATCCAATATGAATAAAGTCCTTAGAAGAAGAGGAAATTTGAACATGGGCAGGGACAGAGAGGAGACTATGTGAAGATGCAGGAAAAAGATGGCCATTTACAAGTCAAGGGAAGAGGCCTTAAAAGAAACCAATCCTAGTGACACTTTGATCTCAGACTTTAATTTTCCAGAATTGTGAGAAAAAAAAATTCTGTTGTTTAAGCTACGCAGTCTGTGGCACAGGTATACCACATTTTGTTGCAATTCAATTTATTGCTTTATGCGGATATTACATTGTTTACAAATTGAAGGTTTGTGGCAACCCCACATTGCAGAAGTGTCTCAGTGACATTTTTCCAACAGCATGTGTTTGTGTCATGTCTGTCACAGTTTGGTAATTCTCACAATATTTCAAACTTTTTCAATATTACTAAATCTCATATTATGATCTGCGATCAGTGATTTTTGATGTCAGTCTTGTAATTGTTTTGGGGTGCCACAAATCACATCCATATAAGATGGTGAAGTTTTGTGTATGTTCTGACTGCTCCACCTGCCAGCCATCCTCCTTCCCTCATGCCCCCATCACCAACAGTCCTCCTCCCTCTCTTCAGGCCTCCCTATTCTCTGACACATAGCAATATTGAAATTAGGTCAATTAATAACCCTTACAGTGTCCTATAAATGTTCAATTCAAGGAAGAGTCACACATCTCTCACTTTAAATCAAGAGGTAGGAATAATTACCTAGAGGTGGGAATAATATTAGATACATATTAGAGGTAAGAATAATAATGAAATCATGTCCAAAGTCAACATAGGCCAAAAGCTAGGCCTTTTATGTGAAGTATAGTGAAGCTGTAAATGCAAAATAAACATTCTTGAAGGAAATTAAAAGTGCTACTCCAGTGAACACATAAATGATAAGAAAATGAAACAGTCTCATTGCCGATATGGAGAAAGTTTTAGTGGTTTGGATAGAAGATCAAACCAGCTACAAAATTCTCTTAAGCTAAAGCCTAATCCAGAGCAAGGCCCCAGCTCTCTTCAATTTTATGAGTCCTGACAGCAGTGAGGAAGTTGAAGAAGAAAAGTTTGAATCTGGCAGTTGTTCAAGAGATTTAAGAAAAGAGCCCATCTTCCTAAAATAAAAGTGTCAGGTGAAGCAATAAGTTCTGATGGAAAAGCTGCAGAAAATTAACCAGAAGAACTTACTAAGATAATAGACGAAAGCCATTACACTAAACAAACAATTTTCAAGGTAGACAAATTGCCTTTTATTGCAAGATGCCATCTAGGACTTTCTTAGCTTGAAAGGACTCAATGCCTGGCTTTAAAGCTTCAAAGGATAGGCTAACTCTCTTGTTAGGAGCTAACACAGCTGGTGAGTTTAAGTTGAAGCCAGTGCTTATTTAGTTGAAGCCATTCCAAAAGTCCAAAGGCCATCAAAAATACTAAATCTACTCTGCCTGTGCTCTGTAAATAGAACAATGTTTAGATGACAGCACATCTGTTTATACCATGATTTACTGAATATTTCATGTCCAATATCGAGACCTACTCCTTCAAAAAAAGAAAATATTTCATTCAGAATATTACTGCACATTGACAAGGTCACTCAAGAGCTCTGATGGAGATACACAAGGAGATGAATATTTCTTTCATTCCTGCCTACACAACATCCATTCGTCAGCCCATGGATTAAGGAGTAATTTTGACTGTCAATTGTTATTATTTAAGAAATACATTCCATAAGAGTATAGCTGACATACAGTGATTCCTCTGATGAATTTGAGCAAAATGAATAGAAAACCTTTTGGAAGGGATTAACTATTTAGATACAATTAAGAACATTAATTTTCATGGGAGGTGCTCAAAATATCAACATTAATAGAAGTGTGGAAGAAGTTGAATCCAAACCACATGGATGACTTTGAGGGGGTTCAAGACTTCAGTGGAGAAAGTTACTGCAGATGTGGGGGAAATTGCAAGAGAACTAGAGTACAAGTGGAGCCTGAAGATGGAAACAAATTATTCAATCCCATAATAAAATTTGAATGAATGAGGGGTTGCATCTTATGGATGAGCAAAGAAAATGGTTTCTTGAGATGAAACTTATTTCTGGTGAAGATGCTATGAACACTGTTGAACTGACAACAAAGTACTTGGAATATTCTATAAACTTATCTAATAAAGCACCAGCAGGGTTTGAGAGGATCAACTCCATATTTGCAAGAAGTTCCAATGTGGGCAAAATGCTATCAAACAGCATCACATGCTACAAGAGTATATTTTTTGAAAGGAAGAGTCAATCAATGTAGCAAACTCTATTTTTTTCTTGTTTTAAGAAATTGTTGCATCCACTCCAAACTTCAGCAGCCATCACCCTGATTGGTCAGCAACCATCAACCGGCTAGACCTACCAGAGGTCTGACCTACCAGAAAGAAGATCACAACTTGCTGAAGCTTCAGAATATTCTTAGCATTTTTCATCATAAAGTATTTTTAATGTAAGGTATGTACATTTTATTCTTAGGCACAATGTTATTGCACCATAAATATACTACAATATAGTATAAATATAACTTTATATGCACTGGGAAATCACAATATTAATATGACTAACTTTATTAGAATGTTTGTTCTATTGTGATGGTATGAAGCCAAACCTTCCATATCTTAGAGTTATGCTTGCACTGTATTATGGAAGCCCTAAGAAACCAATAGGTAATAGTACTTACTACAAGGGATTGTTTTTAGCATTAACTGAATTAATGTATGTAAAATCAATTAGAGTAACGTGTAGCATAGAGTAAGTTTTGGTGTTATTATTATTGTTATTAAAATTATAAATACTTTGTTTTGGGATTTTTCTTCCTTAGGGATTCTTTAAACTTTTATATTCTCCTACATCTTTTGCCCCTTTAAGATTAGCTCAATGGCTACATCTATGAAAACTTTTAAGAGTTGACATTTTCCTCCTTCGATTATCACGTTTATCATATTGCATTGCATTTATTTGATCCTGTGTCATTTTTTTGTCTATATGGGAAATTCGCTTAAAGCAATGATATTGCCTTATTGGTCAGTATATGTCCTGTGTCCATTAGAGTGCCTGCCAGTTAAAAACAATATGAATTCAACCAGGAGATTGAATTCATATTATTTATAAAGTCTCATAAACCATATATAAAATACACAGGAATTGTGTGTATTTTACAGGAATTGTGTATTTTTCCCTAGAGAGTCCAAAAGTTTTTCAAATTGTTTAAGATTAAATTCTTTAAGATTAAATTCTTTAAATTATTCAAATTATTTAAACGTTTTATGAATCACAAATTTAGTGTTTAGATATCAGAACTTGGAGAAGAAAGGATCTAAGAAATGTTGATGATTTGGGGTTGAATCTTGGTAGACTGTACCATTCACTAATTCCCATCAGTTAGGGAATGGTGCCTGGCATGTAATAAGCATTGCACCGAGTGCTGGAAATACAAAGCCAAATGAGGAAATGTGCTTGTCTTACAAAGAGTTAATGCCTGGTCAATAATTCAGCACATTACAATGTGAATGCCAGCAGAGAAGGGCCCTTCATGCCTTGGGAAAAAAGATAAAGAGGAGATAGTATCCGTTTGGATGAGGGTTGTGTGGTGTTGGTCAAGGTGCCCCTTTGGTGACACTGGAACTTAAGTTTTAAAAAATGAATAACAGAGATCTAGGCAAAGTAATAAGAGAGAAAAAAGCACTCTAGGAGGAGTAAAGCACAAGCATGAAGGAACGGAAGTATGTTTTTGGGATCCTGCAAGTAAATCAGATGGATTGAAAGGAAGGATGTTATGTGGATATCTGTAGGTATATGTGGTTTAACCCAAATACTGTAGGGTTTGCATGAAAGGTAATTAGTCGATATTAGTTTAAAAGCTGTGAGAAGCCATTGGAGGATTTTAAGCCAAGGAGTGACATAGTCGTGCCTAGTTACTGTATAATTCAATGGACCGACAGCTGAGTTTGGGAGCTCAAAGGGAGCAACACAGTAGTAGATACACAGCCTGCTTTTACTGAGACCACTGGGAAAAACTTGGAGCATCTGTCTGGGTTTGAAATAACAGCGTCCCAGGAGCTCTATTTCCTCCTGGCTCCTGGCTAATGATGAAACACATTTGAGGAGTATCTGGAAATTTTCACTGCAAAACAGCCCTTTTAAGAGAACTCAGCACTTTTAAGAGTAGAGATTGTCGGGAATAAATAGCTTCAAATGAAAATCCTTTTATACACCTAAGAAAATCAACTGTGGCCAATCTCAATTAACTACAGTTTTAAGTATATAGTCTAGAAGTTCTTAACTTAGTTGAAAAAAAGGGGAAACAAACCCTTGGGAAATCAGTAAGGGAGTTAAAATCAGATTAAAATTACTTAAACTAATGATGAAACTTGGAGAAACTTAGTATAAGAGCCAAAAATGCCTAAATAATTAAAAGTTTAAGAAAGAAAGGCAGTTTCGGTGTTTTTTTCTCTCCTTTTCCCATAAACATTTAAGTATATCATTAAGTAGCAGGCACCCTGCTATGAACAATTCAGTGCGCACCCAGGATTGAGAGACACTGCATTAGGCAGAAATTGCACTCAAATAAAATGAGCCAGGCCACACTGGCCACAGTAGTCAGGATGAATCTAGAAAATGTCTCCTAACAGACCTCCAGACAATGCGGGGTGTAAATGGGAGGTCTATTCACTTGGCCTTCAATAGGAATTACTGATGGGCCTTCAAAGCCTCACCCCTCTTACCTGTGAAGTGGTGATAACAAAACTTACCTCACTCCCTTCACTGAGTTGTCCATTTATTTATTCAATAAATATTCTATCATGTCAAGAATCATGACATGTCAAGCTCCAGTGATACAGAAGCATAGTCCCTATCCTCATTGACCTCCCTCCATTTGTGATAAATGCATTCATAAAGTGTTAAGGCAATGTAAATGATGCTCTTAAAGATGTTTATAAAGCCTATGGGATTACAGCAGGAGATGCTAACCAGATGGGGAAACCAGAAAGTGGTATTTAAATTGGATGAGTAAATTATGGGAAAGGTATCACATAGAATGTGTAGACTGACAGGGACCCTGGGCACTGATGTAATTGAAAAATAAAAGTGATTTGGTCTGAGATGCAACGTAGAACAGTGCGTCATCAACAAGAAGTGAGCCCAGAAAGGTGGAGGTGGGTCACA
This sequence comes from Hylobates moloch, assembly GCF_009828535.3. Classification (NCBI taxonomy): domain Eukaryota; kingdom Metazoa; phylum Chordata; class Mammalia; order Primates; family Hylobatidae; genus Hylobates; species Hylobates moloch. Next base: position 61,564,879 of record NW_026652286.1, on the reverse strand, counting down.
CGGTGAAAGGCCTTATCCATATCACGGTGGGGAGTCTGGGCTTGATCCCAAGGGTTAACTTGAACCTAAGTACTTTAGATAAGAAGTAACCATTCCTGGATTTTAATTTTAGAACTATGATTATAATGGATGTGTGTATTATATTAAATTATAATAAATCAAAATATAACACTTCTGTTTAGTGGAGATCATAGTATGCCAGGGGAGCAATAGTGACTAAGTCAACTTCTGCATATGACAAATAGCTATTACTTTTCTTAAGATGGCTATGCTGCCTCTCTTTCTTCCAAAATTTCTCTTCATTTAACATAAATTATTGTCCTACTATTCTTCACTAGAGTGATGCTTCTGAGGCTCTTAGAATAATAAAATATGACTGATTGCTTCAGTAATAATTTCAATTTGTTGGATGACATGCATCCAGTGCTATGCTGAGAATTTTGATAGCTATATATATATATATATCATATTTATTTCTCCAACAAAACTGCAAGAAATGTATTAGTAATGGTAGCAGTAGTGAGAGTTAGCTCATATACCACTGTATGCCAGGTATTATTCAAAGTACTTCACATACAGGAACTCATTTGATCCTCAGAACAGCCCTATTAGGTATGTTATATTTGTATTTTACAGATGAGAAAACTGGAGGACAAAAGGATGTAAAACTTGCCTAAGGTCACACAGCCAGTAAGTGTGAAGTGGCAGAATCAACATTTGAAACCTGCAGTCTAAATATGATAAGTGTTATTGGCCTTAATGAGGTATTTGTACAAAAGTACTCCCATTAAAATACATATAAAAGTAGGCAAACAAACAAAAAGTGAGGGTTTAGGCAACTTTCTTCTATTTAGTTAGTAAATAGAGCAGTAGGAATCAAACCTGAGTCTTTTGTACTTGGTACTTTCCAGGACACCAAGTGCTTCCAATTGTGTATTCTTCATACATACACACACACACACACACACACACACACACACACACACAGAGTAAGCCTATATGACTTGCCCATTTTCTAAGTTAATCAGGAAAAACAAAAACATTGAAAAAGATCTTTGAGTGGAAAACTATGTGACATTTTACATTAGAAATAAAAACTTCATCTGTTCACTGCTATATCCATAGAAAAGAGAATTGTGCATGTACACAGTTGATACTCAATAAATATTTGATAAATAACTATCCCAGAGGGTTTTTAAAATGTATCCCCTGGGAATGAGGAGAATGTGTTATATGTTTCTTCAAAACATATATTCAGAAAATAGGTACTAACAATCTATTACCTAGAGGCAAGTACAAGAAATGTATATAGTAAAATGGTAGATGAAAAGCTTCAGAAAGCAGAGTCCTTCCCTTAAGGAATTTTCAGGGAAGAAAGCCACTTAAACCATTTACATATATTTATCTCTTTTTATATCTTTAATCATTTATATGATTTTTATATCTTCAGTCAAAGACCAAGAACCTGTATCTGATGGAGAAAGGTGTCCTCAAGTACTATAAAGTAAAAGTCATTATTCAAGGTAATAACTGTTAAGTAAGTTCAAAGTGAGCATATGTAGTACAGGCACACTTTCACATACCTAACACTCTTGTCATAGCAGACAATACTTTCTGGTTTCCAGCATCCTCACTGAAATATTCCCAGTACTATATCACTGAGCCCTAACCATCAACTTTCATGTGACATTAACAGCCTTACTGCTCTCCCCCAACTGTGGTAGATTTCACTTGATTCTGAAATTTACAGTGGAAGAGTTTGTCATATATCTACTATCTGTACAGATGTAGAACTCCTTTATTTTGAATGACAAGTCTTTCCCCCAGACAAAAGGATATCATTCCTATTGCGCATAAGGCCCTTCAGACACAAACTCTAACACTTGTAGCCTCCCCAGTAATTGACTTGGTTTGGTAGGAATCCAGAGGAATTATTCTTTATGTAATAATCTACATGATAATCTTCATGTAATAACCTGCATGATAATCTGCATATGAACAGGCCAGGTTTCCACCTCTGCTTCAGAAAATGAGAAAAATGAGTGCTTAGTTTGGTGCTTATAGACTAAAAGAAATAGCAGAAAAGTGGGCAGCAAGAACAAAATAGCAAAAATCTATGGGTATCAGCCCAAAGTATTTGAATTTATTCTGTATGTAATATATATGCAATGGAAGACTATTGCCATTTGAAGAGTGCAATTGTATGAAAAAATAGTGCATAGAAAGAGTTATATGGAGGTGTTACGCAGTTTGGATTTTTTTGTTGTTGCTGTTGGAGAGATTAGAGGCAGGGGACCAACACATATGATGTGGCTAAGTACCTATGGCCCATACTAAATGTAAGAAAAATCAGAGGTAATATCTGTAGATAACACAAGAAAGCAAAGAAAATAAAAAATATGTAAACATAGAGATGCTATCTAAAAGAAGCAAAATTCTCTATGAATTATCTATGAACTCAAATGCTTCTTTCCAAAGAACAGCAAATATCACATGCATGACTAAGAGTATTTATGGTTTACAATTATAGAAATATACAGAACACCAACACACAAATAATTTATGCAATAATAACACTAATATCACTGGCAATTTAGATAAGAAAAAGCATGGTGTGTTAAAGTCTAGCCTAATGAACAAAGAAGATAACGTAAAACATTCTTCAGAGAGCAAATTCAACTGAAGCTGACAACCTGACATCTTAATCACAACAAATGATCTGGACTGCTGGGAAAAAGGAGCCCAAGAAAAGATCGATCAAATGCTAAAAACCAGACCATTTTCTTTGCGTTTTGCCCAAAAACAGTAGTTAGATATCCTCCCATGTACTTACCATTTATTTCCTTCTCCAGCCAAAATTTTTATTTACATAATATTTCTTAGTTTTTTTTTTCTTTTTCTACTCTTCTAATCCACTATTCCGATTGGAAAAATTGACAAACTAAAATATATCTTAAAAAAGCTAGTGATCTGAGCATCATTCGATCTGGAGTTAAAAATATTAATTGCCACTTTCAAAAAAGGAAAAACTGATTATTTTATTTTTATTAAATCTCCACTATGGAAAGGGAGATAACATGGAGGAAAGGATTCCTATTTCTTCTGCTAACGAACAATTTGTGGAAGAGTGAGAGACTAGTGAAACCCCCTCTGAGAACAAACAAGTAACAGAGGGTAGAACACCAAAGGAGAAAACTCAGAAACATCTCAAGAAGACCCCAGAATATAAACCAAATGGACTTGTGATAGTGAAAATTTTGAAATTTCTATTAAAATCCCAAGTTAATTACTTATTATCTATTTTCTCCAAGTGACAGTAGTAAAATTCATGAAATCAGAAAGGCCCACTTAAGAAAAATCAAGGGTATTAGGAGCTATGAAGACATATTTCACTCCACAGCCAAGTGGTGAAGGCAGAGGAATTCTGAGGGGTGGAGTGGTTGTGACAACTCTTACCAGCAAGCTCCTCCTTGGGCCCATCTGACAAAGCTTATCCTTTTATCAAAGGTCAAAGGAGTAAACTCCTTGTTTGAAGGCTTTCCCCTACCCACTTATATATCCTTGGACAGTGAGAATCATTGTTTTTATCTCCCATATCCCTGAGTTCTTTTTTTTTTTTTTTTTTTGAGACGGAGTCTCGCTGTCGCCCAGGCTGGAGTGCAGTGGCGCCATCTCGGCTCACTGCAGGCTCTGCCGCCCGGGGTTCACGCCATTCTCGTGCCTCAGCCTCCCGAGTAGCTGGGACTACAGGCACCCGCCACCTCGCCTGGCTAATTTTTTGTATTTTTAGTAGAGAAGGGGTTTCACCGTGTTAGCCAGGATGGTCTCGATCTCCTGACCTCGTGATCTCCCTGAGTTCTTATGATTTGCTCGTTTACTTTTAAAAGCATCAGTGAGGGTCCAATTTATCATTTTTTGTTGATGTGCCCGAAACATTTGAGAATCTGTAGTTGTTTAGAAGTTGTTATTATGTATAATCATTGAAAAAATATAAGCTTCTCAGAGGCCTGATTACCTAATGAGCCTAGACTCAAAACTGACGTAAATATCAATAAAGCTTGAAAGAATTAAGTATGCACTGAATACATAGATACCATTTACTGAGAAGAAAAATAAAAGTGAACAGATTTCCTTGAAGGAGTGGAAGAAAAATGGCACTTAAGAAAAGCAGTTTTCCTTACAAAGGAGAGAGGAGACTTCTTAGATATATAAATAACATATTAGACGCTTCACAAATATTAGGGCTTGAAAGAACACTGCTCATCCATGTCCCTTCAAAGGACGTAATCTCGTTTTTTTTTGTTTGGCTGCATACTATTCCATGGTGTATATGTACCACATTTTCTTTATTCAGTCTATCATTGACGAACATTTAGGTTGATTCCATGTCTTCGCTATTGTGAATAGTGCTACAGTGAACACATGTGTGCATGTTTCTTTACAATAGAATGATTTATATTTCTTTGGGTAATATAAATTACCCAAATTCTATATTCTATTACTCAGTAATAGAGTAATTGTATATATTCTAATTCTATATTCTATTACTCAGTAATAGAATTGCTGGGTCGAATGGTATTTCTGTCTTTAGGTCTTTGAGAGATTGCCACACTCTCTTCCACAATGGTTGAACTAATTTATACTTCAACCAACAGTGTACAACAAACTCCCACGACATAAGTTTGCCTATGTAACCAACCTGTACATGTACCCCTTAACTTAAAATAAAAGTTAAAAAAAAAAAGAAACAATACTGTCGTCTAATCCAAGAGTTGATAAATAAGTTGCCTAGAGTCCGTGAAATGTTTGAGGACTTGCCACCCAAATGGACTTCGGAGACTACCCCATCACAATTAGAGCAGTTCTACTTGTATCTGTTTTACATGTTGAAATGACATTCAGTGTAGGAATTTTTTTTAAAAAGGGGCCGGGCGTGGTGGCTCACGCCTGTAATCCCAGAACTTTGGGAGGCCGAGGCGGGTGGATCACGAGGTCAGGAGATCGAGACCATTCTGGCTAACACGGTGAAACCTCGTCTCTACTAAAAATACAAAAAAATTAGCGGAGCGTGGTGGCGGGCACCCATAGTCCCAGCTACTCGGGAGGCTGAGGCAGGAAAATGGCATGAACCCAGGAGGCGGAGCTTGCAGTGAGCCGAGATAGCTCCATTGCACTCCAGCCTGGGCGACAGAGCGAGACTCCGCTTCAAAAAAAAGAAAGAAAAAAAAAAGGGTTTCTAGATTTCCACTTCTGGACTGGTGGCAGTGGGAGAAGCTTCATGGACCTTGTCCTTTGCAAAACAAGTGTAACTAGTAACAATAGTAATAATTATGAAAAAATAATACTCCCCCACTTAAAGTCTCTAGAAGTTATTCTAAGGGTACACAGCAAATGCTGAAACATTTATTCAAGAAAATCTACTAAAACATTAAGAGCAGGGAGACTCTGTGGCATTTGAATCATGATCTTCTAACTTCCTCTCACTTGACAGAGATTATGTTGAATTTATAGACTAACTTAGAAAGTATTTTCATGTTAAAGATAGTTAAGTCTTCCAATCTGTGAACAAGGGATGTCTTCCTGTTATTTTATTCAGATCTTTATTAATTTCTTTCAATAGTGTTTTATAGTTTCCAGTATATAAGTCTTGCCCTGATTTGGTTAAAATTATTCCTAACTGTTCTATTCTTTCTGATATTACTGAAATTGTTTTCTTAATTTCCTTTTCAGTTTGTTTATTGCTAATGTTTAGAAATACAACTGATTTTTATATATTGATTTTGTATCTTGCAATTTTTCTAAACTCGTTCAAACTGTTTATTTGTAGATTCTTTATGATTTAAGACACTACCATCTGCAGAAATAGTTTTAATTTTTCCTTTCCAGTGTGGAGAATTTTTGTTCTTTGTCTTGCCTAATGGCCCTGGCTTAAACCTTCAATACAATGTTAAACAGCAGTAGTCTAAGTAAACATCTTTGCCTTGTTCTTTACATTAGGAAAATTATTTGAGTTTTTTTTAGTTTTTAATAAGTGACTATGATGTTAGCTGTGGCTTTTTCATAGGTGTTATTTATCAAAATGAGAAAGCTCTTTTTTATTCCTAGCTTGATGCATGTTTGTTTTTTAAATCATGAAAGGTACTATCTTTTTCTGCACCTATTGAGATGACCATGGGTTTTGATTTTCTCTTTATTATATTAATGTGGTATAATAAATTTATTGATTTTAATATGTTGAGCCACCTTTGTATTTCTCAAATAAATCCAATTTGGCTTTGACATAAACATTTTTATATGCTGCTGGGCAGTTTTTCAGTATTTTGCTTAGAATTTTCTTTCCATTTCTATTTGCAAGTGTTATCGTTCTGTAGTTTTCTCTTGTGACGGTTTTGTCTGACTTTGCTCACAGGATAATACTGGCCTCGTAGAGTAAGTCAGGAAATGTTCCCTCCTACTCTACCTGTTTTGGAAAGACTTTAATTGATGTTCTTTAAACATGTGAGAAAATCAATGAATTAAGCTATCTCGTCCTGAGATTTTCTTTGTTGATTTTCTTCTTTTATTTTTGGATGAGTAGCTTGTGTCTTTACTTATTACAGGTCTGTTTAGAGTTCTATTTCTTCTTGAGTCTGTTTTGGTAATTTGTGTGTTTCTAGGAATTTATTTTATCTTCTTTATCTAGTATCAACTGCTGCCAGACAATTGTGTATAGTATTCCTTTGCAATTTTGTCTCCTGTAAAGACAGTGGTAATGTCCCCTCTTTCATTCCTGATTTTAGTAATTTGAATTTTCTTTCTTTTTTTTTTTTTTTTTCTTAGCCAGTCTAGCTAAATGTTTGTCATTTTTGTTGATCTTTTCAAAGAATCAACTTTTGGTTTCATTGATTTTCTCTGCTGTGTTCCTATTCTCTATTTTGTTTATTTCTACTCGAGCCTTTACTATTTTTTTCTTCTTATTTGAGTTTAGTTTGATCCTTTATTTTCTTGTTTCTAAGGCTGGTTATGTTAGTAATTTGTGATATTTCCTTTTTTAATGTAGTCATTAATAACCATAAATTTCAGGCCTGGCACGGTGGCTCATGCCTGTAATCCCAGCACTTTGGGAGGCCAAGGCGGGCAGATTACCTGAGGTCAGGAGTTCGAGACCAGCCTGACCAACAGGTGAAACCCTGTCTCTACTAAATATACAAAAATTAGCTGGGCCTAGTGGCAGGTGCCTATAATCCTAGCTACTCAGGAGGCCAAGGCAGGAGAATCATTTGAACCCAGGAGGTGGAGGTTGCAGTAAGCTGAGATGGTGCCATTGCACTCCAGCCTGGACAACAAGAGTGAGACTCCATCTCAAAAAAAAAAAAAAAAAAATTTCTCTCATTGCTGCTTTTGCTATTCTCCATGGCTTTGGTATATTTTGTTTTTAATTTATCTCAAAGCATTTTCTAAATCTCTTGTGATTCTTTCTTTAATTCAACTATTATTTAGCAGTATGTTGCTTAATTTCCCCATATATTCATAAATGTTTCAAATTTCTTTTTATTATTAGCTTCTATTTTTTTCCATTGTGATTGGAGAATATACCTTGTATGATTTCAATCTTTTCAAAATTTTGAGACTTTTTTTATGGTCTCACATGTAATTAATGCTGCAAAATACTCCATGTGCATTTGAGAAGAATGTTCACTCTGTTGTTGCATAGAGTGTTCTATAAATATCTGTTAGGTCTCATTGTCATATAGTATTGTGCAAGTTTTTTCTTGCTGATTTTTGGTCTAGTCCTATCCCTTACTGAAAGTGGGGTATTAAAAATCTCTATTATAGTTGACTTGCAAATGTTTCCCTTCAATTTTGTCAGTTTTTGCTTCATGTATTGTGTGGCTCTGTTGATAAGTGCATACATATTTATAATTCTTGTATCTTCTTCAGCAATTGACCTTTTTATTGTTATATTATGTCTTCTTTTGTCACTTGTTAAAATTTTTGTCTTAAAGTCGGTTTTGTCTGATATTAGTATACCTATTCAAGCTCTCTTTTGAATATTTTTTACATAAAATATCTTTTTCTTTTCAACCTATCTGTGCATCTAATGTGAGTCTCTTGTAGACAACATATATTGAGGTCATTTTAAAAACTCCAGTTAGCCAATTTTTGTCCTTTTATTGCAGGACTTAATCTACTTACATGTCATGTAATTGCTGATAAAATGTCATTATTCTTGACATTTTTCTGTTTGTTTTCTATATATCTTGTGTCTTTCTTTATTGTTCCTCAGTTCTTCCATTACTGCCTTCTTTTGTGTTAAATACATAATTCCTAGCTGTTCCCAATCTTTTTGGTGCCGGGGGCTGGTTTCATAGAAGATAATTTTTTCATGGATTGAGGTTGAAGGGATGGTTTTGGGATGAAACTGTTCCATCTCAGATCATCAGGTGTGAGATTCTCATAAGGAGTGTGCAACCTAGATCTCTCACAAGCCCAGTTCACCTGCCACTTAGCTGACAGGAGGCAGAGCTCAGGTTATACTCACTTCACCACTCACCTCCTGCTGTGTGGCCTAGTTCTTAACAGGCCACAGACAAGTAGCAGTCCATGGCCCAGGGGTTGGGGACCCCTGTTTTTTTGTTTTTTTTTTTATTATACTTTAGGTTTTAGGGTACATGTGCACAATGTGCAGGTTTGTTACATATGTATCCATGTGCCATGTTGATTTCCTGCACCCATTAGCTCATCATTTAGCATTAGGTATATCTCCTAATGCTGTCCCCGCCCCCCCCCCACCCCCCACCCCACAACAGTACCCGGAATGTGATGTTCCCCTTCCTGTGTCCATGAGTTCTCATTGTTCAATTCCCACCTATGAGTGAGAACAAAAATCAGGAAACAACAGGTGCTGGAGAGGATGTGGAGAAATAGGAACACTTTTACACTGTTGGTGGGACTGTAAACTAGTTCAACCATTGTGGAAGTCAGTGTGGCGATTCCTCAGGGATCTAGAACTAGAAATACCATTTGACCCAGCCATCCCATTACTGGGTATATACCCAAAGGAGTATAAATCATGCTGCTATAAAGACACATGCACACGTATGTTTATTGCGGCACTATTCACAATAGCAAAGACTTGGGGACCCCTGTTATATGGAGCATGCTGTCATTTTTCTGCTGTTATTGTCCTGCGTTTTATCTGATACATTATACGCCCACCAACCTGGATTTATAATTATAGCCTTATATATTTTCTTTTTAAATCAGATAGAAAAAATAAGTTACAAACTCAAAGAGCATTTATGTAGTCTTTTAAATTTATCTATGCAGTTATCTTTCACAGTGCTCTTTACTTTTTCTTGGGGATGAGGCACTGTTTAGTGTCCTTTCTTTTCAGCTTGAACTGCTTCCTTTAGCATGGTTGGAGGAAGTCTACCAGCAATGCAATCTCTCAGTTTTTCATTTATTGGGAAATTTCTTTATTTCTCTTTCATATTTGAAGAATAATGTTGCCAGATATAGAAGTCTGGGGTCACAGTATTTTCTTTCAGCACTTTGAATATGCCAATCCTTTGTTTTCTGGCCTTCATACTTTCTGGTAAGAAGTCAGTTCTCTCTTCTCTCTTCTCTCCTTCTAGCACTTCTGTTACACATATGTTGATATACTTAATGACGTTGCTCAGATCTCTTAGGTTTTGTTCATTTTTAATTTTTTTTTTGCATTTTATTCTTCAAAGTGGCTAATCTCAATGGAATGAGAAGTTCAGAGACTTATCTAAGGTAATAAAACTGTCTGATAGTAGATGAGAAACTACTGCACACGTCCTGGGCTTAACCCAGTTATTGGCTCATTCCATTGAATTAAAAGAAGATAAACTAAAAACACACAAGCTCTTTTCAACCACCAAAGAATATCTACAAGTGGATAATTTTAGTTGTCAGAGAAAACATAGCACCTGGAAAATAACATGTCCAAAGTTACATAAATAGTAAATGGCAGGGCCAGGAATTAAACCAATGTTCTTAAGAACCAATCCGGTTCTTAAGCCCATAAACTCCTAACTAAAAAGAATAATATAATTAAATAAGAGGGAATAATTATTAATCAAAATTAAAATAGATTCAGTGTAACAATAGTGGTATGTATTTTTAAGAAGTTACATATGTTTCTGTCATTATGCATTGATGATTGTCCAGCAGATATGCTGGGAAGTTGGTAGAATGCCAGCTTGGAAGGAAAGACGTGGGGTCACAAGTAAGCTGTGCCTAGAATATTATTCTGGTTTTAGGTAAGGTAAGCCCCTGAACAGGGGATCCAGGAGTCTAAACATGAGAATTCAAGGAATTTTATGAACTCTGGTTTGACTTTGGCTTACTATTTTATTTCTTGGCCCTATTTCTTCCAACTTCTCATATATTTTTTAACCTAACTACGTTAGCTACTTCAGAGTAGTAATATTTGATGTTATTTCCAAAGGGACCTAATTTAGTGTGAGATCTATTGTTCAGAAACAGGTGGTTGAGGTTATAGCTTTGGGTAGTCTGCCTGCTTGGCATTACTTTCTCAGTGATAGAAGTTTAAATAGTGTCAACCTTCTTGGGAAAAAGACTAAAAAAGAATAAGGCCAAATACTAATGTTCTAGCCAAATATTCTACACAACAGGGCAGAATTTGATTCTCAGTATGAGAAGGAAAGTGCTAAGCTTGCAAGGAAGATGTCTAGGCTGTGTAAAGAAGAGATTAGGAGAATGCTATAGTCATTGTGTTCTTAGAATTCATTTTGAGCACATCTGTGGTTACATAAATGTTACAAATTCTAGACTCATTCATTTTGGGCATGAATGCAATGGTTCTCAATCCATTATAATACTGATGCCCAGGCTTCCATATCTGCTAATTCAGAATTTCTGTGTTTGGGGCTTGCACACGGGTATTAAAAAAAAAACACCCACTGATTCATGCAGCAAGGATTGAGAAATACTTTTGCAATAGATTACCTATTCTGGTAGGTATGTCTTAGAAAATAGATGAAACAGAGATAACAACAATGTATTAAGTAATTCCAGCTGAGTGAGGATGGCAAAGGCACTGGCTGCTCCCCACTCTGCTCTGAAGGAATGGTGTTTTATCAGAGCCTCATAGTTGGTCTTTGGTATTAGATTCCGTACTGTATAGTGGGAATAGATAGGTCAGTATTTGGAAGGAAGAAAGTCATATTGTTGAACCTATGCAAAGGCTTAGAAAACAGGCCAGTGCCCATTTACATTGTTTATAATTAAATGTACAATAAAAATACTTTGTTTTTCTTAAATTCACCCAATATCTGTCCACTTATCATATTTGTTTATTCATCATAATTTCATGGGAATTTTTCCCATATATTCTGTGATGTACATTATAAAAAGTGTCAAAGAAGATGATCATAAATCCTCATTTTTTTCTAATCTAACACCTAACTTTAAAATCTTCTCATACTTCACACTGAGCCAGAAACAGCCCCAACTTATTTCACTTTTTTTTTTTTTTTTGCACATTTTCATTTGGCCAGATGTTGCCATATAGGTAATAAGAGATTTCCTTTATTTTTCCCTTAAGGAAAAGTTGTTACATCCATCAGGCTTCTAGCAAAGAAAATCAATTTTCTTTTTTGTTCTTGCCTGATTTGCTAATACGGAAACACAATTTTTCTCCTTCACTACTTTCAAGGTATCAGGTGTCATAATTCCCCAAGTTATAAATAGTTAAAAAAAAAAAACATAAAAAGCATTTCTCATCTGTGTTCAGATAGAACCCATTTAAGAAGAAAATTTTTCACCTTTCACCATAGCAATCAATATACATTCCATTGTCATAATGCCACACCTTCAACATGAATTTAAAGGCATAAAAATAAGTATTGTGGAATCAATTAGCACAATCTTTTGGGACTTTGCACCAAAACACAATTGCACATTATTAAGTTTTATGAAGAACATAATTTTTTAAAAAAATCCTTATTCTCAAGGTACATTTGGAGTGTTGCTACATAGCAGTGCAGGAAAGACTATATGCATGAAATTCAGGGCCTTCTTTGAGGAGTTTTGAGTTTTTAGCATTTCTGTGTTCGATAATTTAATGGAAGACTACAGTAACCAAAGAAAGGTGAAAATCACTCAGAATTCAAATTCTCTAGGAAAGAAAGTTTGAGTCATTTGATAGGTAAAGAGCCTTAGCCAGACGAAATGCTGGCTAAGTGCAAATATAACATTTAATGGGTAGTAAAAAAAAAAATAAAATGAGGTCTGCAGCAGCTATGCATCTTTTCTTCCCTGGTCCTTCTGTGTTTTCACATATAACCTAATTTGTGTCTGTCTGTGTGTATACATATACAGTATTATTATATATTAACATTTCATGTCTCATTATTTCATATGTGTTATCAATGATATTTAATCTTATAATTCCCTCTTCAGAGTACAGAATGTGTATATAAACCATGAGAAAATTTGAAGTTTATATAACATCTCCCAGAGAGGGATAATATGGCTATTAATCAGAAAGGAGTAATTAATCAGAAATGGCTTTTGGGACATTAGTTACCTCTTCATGGGGATAGAACGAAATAATCTTGGTTTGAAAAAAATAGCATCAGTTTGTTATTGTTATTGTGTGAAATTTAACTACGTATTGGAGGGTAAATGTGTATCAATGCCTGATAGACAAGAGGTGGACCATGTCAGTTTTTAAGCTATTGTTTCCAGCCCCAACGATCTCCTACTATATTCCACTTTGGGATACTGGGGCTGAGAATGTGTAAGCTGCATTTCTTTTTTGCTAGTTGAATCCCTGACAGACACTACATGTAGGCTATAACAGCAAAAGACTTGTTCCTTCTTGTTTATTTCAGTGACTGTTCTTGACCCTACAAAGAGCAGTAGTCTAGCTTCCAGCTGTCTTATCAGCACACCAATAATCAGCATTATCATTCCCCTTAAGAAGTTTCAACATGCTTTAGGCCGTATTCCCCATTCCCTCACACCCCTACATCCCTCTCTGCTCAAAGATCTTGAGATCTAGTTCTGTAGAGCACTGGTATACTCCTGAGCTATCAGTACCAGTTGACTAAAGCCTCCTACTCAGGAGTTTGAATTCCTGCCCTGTGAGGCTCCTCCTCCAATGTCAGGTGATATGAGATATCACTACTAAATAAAAAATGTCCCCTCTTCAGAAATCCGAGTCCAGGTTTTCGAAGCCCTTCCCAAAACTGCTAGATTCTAATATCTCTTACTACTTTGTTATTTTTCCCCAGCCCTAGGAGTGGTACTGCTTCCTCCAATGCCTATCTCTGTATTTTTTTCAGTGTTTTTCCACTTTTGAATTTTCAAATATCTATTTAAGCTATTATTTATTATTATATAAACAACCGACATTATTAAAACAACTAGCATTTTTTCTGTTTTTTCTCATTGAATCTTGACTCATACAAAACATGTACACACACACACATATACACAAGTACACACACATACCTCTATCATTTTGTATAAAACTATAGAAAACAAAGTTCTTTATAGCTAGTCAAATGTGGGTTAATGTGGTTTTTTTAATACAAAGTTAAGAAACCTAGTAATTATAGAGTATACCTTGAAGGCATGTGACATAGGACAGTATCAGAAATACTTGATGTGTAATTAAAATTCATACATTTTACAGGCGAAAACTTATGTTCACACATCCAAGTTGCTCTAAAAATATTTGTAAGTTTTTCAATAACAAACAACTATCAGATTTTAAACTAAAGTTTAAAATTATATTCTTGAGTTTTATTAACAATATTTTAAGTGCTCATTAGCCACATCGGCAGATATAGGTCATTGTCTTTATTACTCATATTACCCTGATTCTATGGCAAACGATATGTAAAATTTTTGAACAATATATGGCAGTTTAATGATGTCAAAGATGAGAACAGAAGTAAAATGCCACTGTTTAATTAAAATATGCGACTCATTTTGTCAGAAGATACTAGACCAGCAAGTAATAATAATAATAAATATCAAAAATTACTGAAATTTATAGTGGAAAAACAATAGAGACAATCAAATAAACTAAAGCTGCCTCTTAGAAAAAGACAAATAAAATGAATAAGGGTCTAATTAGGCTGGTTATAAAAAATTAGAAGAGACAGAAATTACCACTATCAAGAATGAATTAGCGGCATCACTACAGAACCTACAGATATCAGAAGGATAAGAAGTAGACATTATGAGTTATTGTATGCCACTAATTTGACAATTTAAACAAAATGAACTACTTCTTTGAAAACCACAAACTACTAATGTTCATTCAAGAAGAAATAGATTGCTTGAATAACATTAAATTTATTATACAAATTGAGTTTTAATTTTAAATCTTTTCTACAAGGAAAATTTCTAATCTAGCTGACTTTACTGGTAAATTCTGCCAAACATTTAAGAAAGGAATATTGCCAATTAAATACAAACCCTTCCTAAAACTAAAAGAGGAAGGAACATTCGTTTTATTTTATTTTATTAATTTATTTTTCACTAGATAGGTCATCAAGACAGAAAGTCAACAAAAAAACAATAGATTTAAGCTATACCGTACAACAAATGGATTTAAGACATACTTGCAGAACATTCAACCCAACAACCACAGAATATACATTCTATTCATCAGCGCATGGAACTTTCTCCAAGATAGATCATATGATGGGCCACAAAACAAATCTCAATAAATTTAAGAAAATTGAAATTATATCAAGTACTCTCTCAGACCACAGCGGAATAAAATTTGAAATCAGCTCCAAAAGGAACCTTCAAAACCAGGCAAATACATGGAAATTAAATAAACTGATCCTGAATGATCATTGTGTCAACAATAAAATCAAGACGGAAATTTAAAATATTTTTTGAACTGAACAATAATAGTGACATGACCTATCAAAACCTCTGGAATGCAGCAAAGGTGGTGCTAAGAGGAAAGTTTACAACCTGGAACACCTACATCAAAAAGTCTGCAAAAGCACAAATAGACAATCTAAGGTCACACCTCAAGAAACTAGAGAAAGAAGAACAAACCAAACCCAAACCCAGCAAAAGAAATGACCAATATCACAGCAGGACAAAATGAAATTGAAACAAAAGAAATACAAAAGATAAATGAAACAAAAAGCTGGTTCTTTGAAAAGAGAAATAAAATTGATAGAGCATTAGCAAGGTTAACCAAGAAAAGAAGATAGAAAATCGAAATAAGCTCAATTAGAAATGAAATGGGAGATATTACAACTGATGCTACAGAAATACAAAAGATCATTCGAGGCTACTATGAACATCTTTATGCACATAAATTAGAAAACCTGGAGTAGATGGATAAATTCCTGGAAATACACAACCTTCCTAGACTAAATCAGGAAGAATTAGAAAGCCTGAACAGACCAATAACAAGCAGTGAGATTGAAATGGTAATAAAATTACCAACAACAAAAAGAAAAAGGTCCTGGACCAGACGGAGTCACAGCTGAATTCTATCAGATGTTCAAAGAATTGTTATGAATCTTACACTATTCCACAAGACAGAGAAAGAGTGAATTCTCCCTAAATCATTCTATGAAGACAGTATCACCCTAACACCAAAACCAGGAAAGAACATAACAATAACAACAAAAAACTACAGACAGATATCCCTGATGAACATAGATACAAAAATGCTTAACAAAGTACTAGCCAACTGAATCAAACAGCGTATCAAAAAGATAATCCACCGTGATCAAGTGGGTTTCATACCAGGGATGCAGGGATAGTTTAACATACACAAGTCAATAAATGTGATATACCACATAAACACAATTAAAAGCAAAAATCACATGATTATCTCAATAGATGCAGAAAATGTACTGGACAAAATCCAGCATCCCTTTATGATTTAAGCCTTCATCAAAATTGGCATACAAGGGACATGCCTCAATGTAATAAAAGCCTATCTATGACAAGCCCACAGTCAATATAATACTGAAAGAGGAAAAGAGGAAAGCATTCCCTCTGAGAACTGGAACAAGACAAGGATGCCCACTCTCACCCTTCTATTCAACATAATACTGGAAGTCCTAGCCAGAGCAATCAGACAAGAGAAATAAAGGGCATACAAATTGGTAAAGAGGAAGTCAAACTGTTGCCGTTTGCTGATAATATGATCATATACCTAGAAAACCCTGAAGACTCTTCCAAAAAAGCTCCTAGAATTGATAAATGAATTCAGCAAAGTTTCGTTATACAAAATTAATGCACACAAATCAGTAGCTCTGCTATACACCAACAGCAACCAAGCTGAGAATCAAATCAAGAATTCAGCCCCTTTTACAATAGCTGCAAAAATAAAATAAATTACTTAGAAATATACCTAACTAACGAGGTGAAAGACCTCTGGAAGGAAAACTGCAAAACTCTGCTGAAAGAAATCATAGACAACACAAACAAATGGAAACACATTCCATACTTGTGGATGGGTAGACTCAATATTGAAACATTCATTTAAAATGGTCAGCATTACCTAGATACCAATACTTGGCAGGGCTGTGTGTTACCTGGAAATGAAGCATTATGTAAGAGCAGAACTCAACAATACTAAATAAATACCTCAACAAAAACGGAGATTTGAAAAAAAAATATCTTCAAGCAGCTAACATTTGTAATTGGCAAATTCTTGTTACCTGTATGCAATGCTTATAGGCTAAGAAGTCTACTTTTGCAATAGGTACTGACTTAATTATAAAGAAAGAAAGTGAAAGGATCTTTCATCGACAAGTAAAGAAACAGCATAAGAATTAAGGGAAATTCTAATGCAGCTGAAATGAGTTAGAATTCTGAAGTTTAAATTTGGAGGTATGACTAATTTGCTTGCCATGTGAAAGAAGAAATAAAGTCATGTAATTTAGAGAAATTAACCTGGATTTGGGATCAGAAGATTGTGGTTCAATTTACCACTTAAGCACTTTGTACTTCAGAAGCACTTTTCGAAAATACTCAATTTATTTATTTTAAAAACAAAAGACTGTATGAGACTGTTTCTATAATTAAATGAAATAACAAAGGCATGTTTCTTAAATGTTGCTTTCCTTTTCATGTTGAAGCATGAAACTCCTTAAAATGATCCTCGAGGAGCCTCATTATATCCCCAATCTTATTCTCCTGTACAATCTCTCTAGTTTACAATGGTCCAGTTATTCTAATCAATCTGTTCCTTGAAATTCTTTGTTTTAATTTCAAAGGTTTTGCGCTTGCTTTTTCTGAATCAGTGCTTTGTTTAATTTCAAAACACAAAACTTATGTGGAGTGCAAGCGCCAGGTTTCTAATTTTTCAGGGAATTATTTTTCTATCCAGGTCTTGAAGGCTAAAATCTTCCTTTGACTTGTAGTGGATTTTGTTTTTCTACTATACTCATTCATGAATGATGCAGATTTCTAGGGTCTTTGATTTATGTGGACATTTTGGTCCTAGCCTTGGGTGGGCTCAAGTCTTTCATTTCTGCCCCATCATGGGCTTTAAAATCTTATGCCTTAGGTTATTGAGACCAAAACCCCAACAGCCAAGGTAAGGTACAGGCCAGCTTCCTAGCTCAGTACTCTTGTTTTAATTTATTTTTTCTTTCTGAATCTTATTAGCCTTACTGTTCTGAGAGATAGATATGCATGTAAAATAAATTTTCCTATTATATTTTTCTGGCTTTGTACTGATCGTCTCAAGGGAATTTTTAGATTCTCATAGTTTAATATCTCGCTAGAACAGAAAGCCATATATCAACTTTAAGAATTGCACATAAAATATCTTAAAAATAAATCAAATGTCCTCCTTACTCATAGAACATGAAAAAATAGAAGGACATTGGAAATCAGAAAAGCCAATGTCCTCATTTTGTAGTGAGGATAAAAGGAAATATATGGGGATGGCATAACTGAGGGCGATGCAACTTAAGAGTGACACTACTACAATAAGGGCTTTTCTCAAGGCCTGCTTCCCCCACCTCCATACCTCAACACTGAGTACTAGAGGTAATTACATTTCAATGATTTAACTGATATGAGCAACTGTCTGATTAGTATCAAGGGGCCTCACAGAACAGGGATCATTGGGGTTAAGGGATTTCAAAAATGTTATTTCCGTTCTCCAAAGTAATTGATTCCTGGTTTGGTAAAAGAATACCCCATCATGTGAATCTTGAAGCTTGTTCTCCTGTCTTTTTTTACCTGACATACAGGAGCTGTGATGCTTCTTTTTCTCTTGGGAAAGCACTTTTTCTAAAAGAACAAAAACAGAACTTTTTTCCTTTCAATAAATATGCTTTGTATAAGGACACAGCTACAGAAAACTTTCAGCTGCCATTTCCTCTTTGACTTTTTGAATTTAGTAATATTTCTTTCCTGAGTATTCAACAGATTCTTATCCTTACTGTTATTCTAGATTATTGTGACATTTTGTACTTGACAAGATATATCTTGGGCATGCTTTACTTTAGGATAAAAATAACATTTGTTTTGTCCATGCATGTTATTATTTGTCCTGTGCTGTGGCAATCTGACAAGCAGAAATTTGTTTTGATACTTCAGGAAACCCTTATGTCATCAAAACTACATTAATAAACAGTCATATGATAAACAGATACGTTATAAATAATTTGGCAAAGGAGGTTTTCAAAATAGCATTTCTTATAGATATTCTATACATTAGTTATTGTTCTTTAATTCATTTTTCCTTAGAGGAAAATCTGAGACAATTTCCCTACAGAATATCTTTTGGAATTAAAGCCATAGGTTTTATAGTACCTATTTAAACATTTCAACATGCTTAAATGTTTTTTCTCTCATTTCTTCACCAAATTTCACTTAAACTATAAATTCAGTCACCTGTATCTTAAAATAAAAAAAATTCTAAAATACTTTTTTCTTAATTCTTGCTCCCTTCAAATGATTTGTTTTCTTATTTCTCTATTTTATCATCACAATTTTAAAAGCTAGGTCTGATTTAACATTTTCAACTTCAAGTCTGTCATTATTCCACTATAGTTTGACTTTCATTCTCACTACTTGTAACAGGCTGAATTGCTTCCCTGCAAAATTTGTATGTTGAAGTCCTAATCCCAAGTACCTCAGAATGTGAGTGTATTTTAAGATAAAGTTTTTAAAGACCTTATTAGGGTGAACCCTAATGCAATATGACTGGTATCTTTATATGAAGAGAAGGTTAGGACACAGACACACATACAGGGAAGACCCTATGAAGACACAGCAAGAAGATGGCCATCTACAAGTCAAAGAGAGAGGCCTTAGAAGCAATTAACCCTGCAGACACCTTGATCTTGGATTTCTAGTCCCCAGAATTGTGAGAAGATAAATTTATATTTTTTAAGCCACCTAGTCTGTGGTATTTTGTTATGGTAGCCCTAGAAAACTAATATACCACCCTATAGATAATGTTTTTGATATGATTATCAGTTACTTCCTAATTGATATAATGACAGAATCAAAACACAGGGACTTTCAAGTAAGACAGAAGTGAGTTAAAGTCCCAATTTTAGTCAATTAATAGTGCTAAAACTTTGGGTGAATTATTTAATCTTTCTTTGCCTCCGCCTTCAGACTTTAAAAAAGGAAATAATTAATATTCATTTTTAAGGATTAAAGAGGATGGTTATATGGAAATGCCTTGTGTAATATCAAGCAGATAATAATGAAACTTATGACACTATAGTTCTTTCCTGTTGCCCAGACCAGCATGCTTCCTAAATTCAGACTACTGATATATTTAATGACATAAATAATGGATGATTTGTCTAATATTGTTTTCTCTAACTTACACAAACTCTTCCTTTCTAATTCTTATTCTCCTAGTCAGCGCCCAGCCCCTTAAGAACTGATGACCTTCCTTCACACTTGAATAAGAAAATATAAATAACTAGATTGGTAGACCCTAATTTGTCCAAGAACAATACATGTATCTATACTCTATCCTCTGTCTCCATTCAGGCATAAAGGAAGGTTCCTCCCAACTCATGGCAAAGGCTCATCTCTCCATTGGGCTTTAGATTTCACATCTCCAGTACCTTGCTGTGGCAGTTTTTTCCTTTTTCTCCTATGTCTCTTTCTCTGAATGTTTTCATTTTCAACAACATATAATCATTCTCTAATACATATCCTCTCTCTTAAAAAGAAAATCTCAAATCCTCCTTTCTTGTTCATATCCCCTTTCCTGCTTCCCACTTAAAGATGCTCCTTTTTTTGTGAAAACTTTTCAAAAGATTTGTTTAGAATCTGCTCCAGTCTGGCTCCTGAAGCTTCCATTCTACTGAAACTTTTCTGTTGCCAAGGACATGATCATCCTTGTATTTTCAGACCCAATAGGTACTTTTCTCTCCTCGTTTTCTTGATCTCTTAAGAGTACCTGATTTATTTTTCCACCTTTTTTTTTTTTTTTTTTCTACATGGCTTTTGTGGCTTAATGTCCTTGTTTTCCTTCTTCCTCACTGGTCAATAACCCTCTGTCTTCTTTGCTTTTGCTGACTTATCTGTATCGGCTCATCCTTTTAATGATGGGGTATGCCAGACTGCTTCCTTTTCTTCTGTGTTTATACTCAATTCCTGTGACCTCATTTACTCCATTGATTTTAAATAATGATAAATAATTAAATTTTAAAACTTAAATGATTAAATAACACGAAGTGATTAATGCTAAATAGATAAGGCTAAAACTACCAAATACATGTATCTAACCTGGTTCTCTATTTTGAGCTTGATACTCCAAGATTCAGCTGACTACTTGGCAGCCTCTTTTGAGTGTCAGTTTGCCCTATCCTAAAAAGACCCAAAGATGTTCAAAGAGAACTTTAGTTCATTTTCTTTGCTAAATTTATTACTTACCCATCCTTTCTACTTCAGTAAACATCTCCACTCTTCTCTCTAATGCTTCTAATTATTGGAGTAATCTTTGATTACTCTTTTTTCTTTATTTTTAAAAGTACTAACTACATCTATATTATCACATAGTCCATTAACAAGCCCTGTTGGTTTTACCTCTGAAATACACATGGTTCAGTTTTCTTTTTCCCAATAGCTCCATTGTCACCTCTGTGGTTGAAATCACTGTCATTTCTCATTTAGACCAATGCAATAGAGTAATCCATGTCACTTTTGAAGTTTTCACTCTAACAGTCTATTTGTCACAATAGCCAAGACAACTTTTAAAAATGTCAATCTAAAAATTATTTCAGCACCTGGATTAAAATAAAGTCTTTCCTCTGTACGGTACTTAGTGCTCTGTTGATCTCTGCTGATCTCTTCAATTTCATATTGCACCAAGTTCCTCTTGTTTACCATATTTAGCTTTTCTAGTCTCCTTTCCAAACTTGAAGCAAGACAAGCTCTTTTTTTGCCATGGGACCTTTAAATGTGTGCCTTCTGCTTCCTAAAAATCTTGTCCCAGAGGGATTTCTATGGCTACCTCTTTTCCATGGTCTTAGTGTCAAGTTATAGATTATTTCCTCAGAGAAGCCAGCTATAAGTAGCCTATCTCAACTGGAACCTTCTCCCAAGTAATTCTTTATAAAATACATAGATATTATATCACATCATAGTGCTTAACTGAATTTTGTGCTTATTTATTTCTTTTCTGGTTTGCTTATGTTTCTCCTCACTAGAATGCAAATATTTTAATAGCAAGTTCCTTGTCTATCTAGTAATTGTGTGCTAAGAACATTGTTACATATATATTTTTACAATATCATACTAAAAATCAAAGCTGTAACTTTAGATGGCTACAAATATTAGCACCATTTTATGGCTGAGAAAAAGAAGGCTTAGGGAAGAATAAGCAGCTTGCCAGAGATTATGTAGCTAGATGTAGCAGCTTTGGGATTCAAAATGAGGCATGTCTGATGCTAAAATCTATGATCTTAATCACATGATTTACTGCCTCTTAGTCTCCTGATTTCTGGCCTTTTGATTTACTTTAGAGCTCTGTTCATCCCTTGGATATGATATTTGGTGCTATTTCAGTGGGTCTGACCTTTGGCTCTCTAAATAATTATGATAAAGATCTATCCTACAGTCATGCTGCTTCTGTCTGCCTAAATATCCTCCTGCTATGTTAAGTATATTCCACATTGCCCCCGGGATCTCCTAATCTGTAGGGCAAGAGGCTGACACACTTCCCTCTGCTTTGCAGAAAACTGTGTGCCTTTGGGCACATCATCTTCTCTGGACCCCAATTTCCTTATTTGTAAAATAACAATTTGAATTATGATCTTGAAATTCTCTTTAAAATTTCAGCAATAACGACAAGTCATGTTTCTTTATCCCCCTTCCTTTAAGCTTTTTAAGTTATCAATATTTTAATTTAAGCAATTTAACTTTCCTAGTACTAGAATATATTAATCCTACAAAGAGCAGCTACATTGTTGTAGGAACATTCTTTAGGTTGTTAGTTATAGTACATGATGTCTTCATCACTTGATAGAAAGCAATTCAACTCTCTTAGGTTAGTATTTCACTCCACAACAAAATGCTATTGATAACCCAGTCAATGCCTGCCTGCCTGCCTCAGAGTTATCAATTACACAACAACTTAGTCTGATAAGTATGTAATGAATGTCTCCTATATGCTAGGTTCTGTGCTAGGTGCTAAAAATGATCGATACATAGATCCTGTCTGCCATGAACCTATGATTCAGTGGGAGAGATGGACAAACCATGAATCAATCTAACAAGTGCAGAGTGGTATAAGAGCTAAATCTAACAATAACATTAAAAAGAAAAACAGCTGTCAGAATATAGACAAGTATGACTACAATGGTATAACTGCTCTTTGTTCTAGGGCATTAATTCTGCTTTAGAGAACAAATCAGGGAGCAGTTTTTAAAGCTGGTCACAATCCAACAGTGTGAAAAGAAACCCAGAAACAGACAGGTCCCCCTCTGCCATCCCATCTGATTGCTATAATAGACTTTAAGACATTTTTCTGGTTTCCAATCTTACCTACCCCCATAACCCTGAGACTTCTGCCTTTCTGAGCAAGCTTTAGCCTTGCAATCACCAGCAGGGAAGCAATCTGCTGTTCATTCCTGAAGCCCCAGGGACCTTCCTTGCTGCCACCCTTCTGGTTGGACTGTTTCTGGGCTGCCAAGTTGGCAAGGCATCTGGTTTGAAGGCATGTGGTTTAGGACAGTCTTCTTAGCAGGATGGCCCAGGGGAGGCTTGGAGAGTAGAGTAGAAGGGTAGCCTCACTGGAAAATACAGCCAAAATGTCACTTCAGAAGATGTAATTAATCTGTAGCTGAGGAGGGAGGCAGGCTGGCCATCCCTGGAATGTATTGTTTCAGGTTTGCACCTAACCTAGATTCCTACACATTTAAGAGACACGCTGTGGGAGAATCAGTGAGGTGATGCCAATACTGGAAAGCATTTAGAGTACAGTGAGTAAAGAACAAAAGCACTGAATATTTTTTTAAGCCCCTTATACTCTACTCTCTTTACAGGAGCTAGTCTTTGTTAATGTGTTATACTTCATAAAGTATGAACTCAGGTTCTTATGAGGAAAGTTGTATTATTACTGCCTTTTTCTAAGCGAGAAAAATTAGGCTTGGAGATCAGCAACTTTCCTAAGATCACACAAAAGAAACATGAAGCAGACCCAGGACATAATCACAGAACTTCTGACTCCAGGTCTCATGATCCTTCCACTACAGGATTCCTCTTCACAGTTAGAATTTAGTATTTAGACTGTGAGCTCCTAGTGGTGGATGTCATGTCCTGCCTTTCATACCTCGGTCTCAGTTCCTAAGCTAGTGCCTGTCCAGTCAGGTTGACTCCTATGAGCCCCAGCCACATCAGAGTATTTAAGAATCAGTTAAAACTGCTGGCTCAAGCTTCTGAGCAAGCTTTTGGGAATGGCACATCTCCCCACCGTCAAATATTTTGGCCCAGTGTTTGTTCCTCTTCAGATTCTCGTTTTTTTTTGTTTGTTTGTTTGTTTGTTTTTTTTTGAGACGGAGTCTTGCTCTGTCGCCCAGGCTGGAGTGCAGTGGCGCAATCTCTGCTCACTGCAAGCTCCGCCTCCAGGTTCACGCCATTCTCCTCCCTCAGCCTCCCGAGTAGCTAGGACTACAGGTGCCTGCCACCATGCCTGGCTAATTTTTTGTATTTTTAGTAGAGATGGAGTTTCACCGTGTTAGCCAGGATGGTCTTGATCTCCTGACCTTGTGATCCGCCCTCCTCGGCCTCCTAAAGTGCTGGGATTACAGGCGTGAGCCACCGCGCCCAGCCTGTTCCTCTTCAGATTCTTCTTAATCCTCATTTCCCTGTCTGCCTGCCTCATCTGAGCATGCTAAATTTTTTATCAACTTGTTTTGCTTGGAATGCCTCCTGCAGCAGTAACTGCGCTGCTTGACTAGTGTTCAAAATAATCACTTATCCTGAGAGTCCCTCCTCCCTTGTTGGAGGAAGAGTATACTTTCTTTGTCTTTATCCAATATACACTTTCCTTCTATTAAGCCTCCATCGAAACCCTTTATGAAGCAGCATTTAGTACAGGTTACTTAACCTCTCTGAATTTCAGTCTATTCTTCTGTAAGTATTGATTGAATGAGTCAATTCATGTGATGCACTTAGAATTTGGTGTGTAGGAAGCACACAATAAACCTTAGTTTTGTTTTTAGTATTTTCGTAATGTTGTAACTATTGACTGTTTTCTGAAGTTTCCTTCAACCACATACTTCTATACCTTTTTGTTTTGTTCTCTATGTATTGACTGTTTTTACACGCAAATGTCACAAGTAAAAAAATCTACTCATTCTTCATAGAACCACCAGTTATAAAATTGTATTCCAAACAATAGTATCAAACAGCTATTCATTGACTATCTTATGCTAGGCATAGTGATAGGTGCTGCAGATTCAGGGTTAAAGAGGACTACTCCTGTGGTCCCTATTCTTTGGTGCTCTTTTTCTCACTTCCAAATATCCTGTCCTATTGAGCCACTATTACTGCAGAGTTACGTTTTGCTTTACGTTACTTAGTTGTTGCCATATCTGCCCTGGGGGAAACTAGGTGGAGAATAATAGTACTTAGTAAACACTTCATCCCCATGGTCTAATATAACACATGACACATAAAGGGTACTTAGTTGAATTAACAGATGAAAGAATGCATATGTGCAGAGGTGTGCTTGTTTTTTTTCTGTATAAGCCATTCTTGAATGGGAATGTGTAAAGAAGGAAATATTTCTAAAGCCCCTTTTTTGCTGTTCTGACATTTATCAAAGGTGCACCATCTAGCACCAACCCTTTACTTTCCTCCTGAGGAAGCTATGCACATAAAAGCTTCTAATCTACTGTGAAAACATGGACAATATGTAGCATAAGACAAAACAAGTCACACAAAAGTGAGACGTGGATTTGCAAGAGTGAATTCCATGCAGAGAATTACCAAAAGGAGAATTTGAAGACCTGCAGAAATCAAGAGGAGCCATTGAATACATGGTTCTCGCCATAAGCAGGCCATGCTAAGCTGAGAGGGCATTTCGGAGGCTGGAGCTGGGGACAGAGGGTAATACAGAGTGTGTCAGGAAAAATGCAGAACCTGGAGCTCAACTGCCTAGTAGATCTCTTTATTCAATCAATCTATGAGAGAGATAATTCTGGAAAATATGAGTCACCAGTAATTACTTTAATAAAAATAGATAAAAGGAAACAAACACAATTTTAAGGAACTTTAAGAGTGTAGGCAAATGATAACATGTCCCTCTCTACCCTTTTGTATGTTTGTTTGCTTATTTATCTGTACAGATTTGGAAATAGGCTCTATCTTTGGTATTATTGCAAAAGTGTACATATCCATTGCAAAAAAGTTTTAAAATTTGTAAAACACAAAGGAAATAAAGTTTATGCAGAATTCTACCAACCAGAGGTCCATTACCAACATTTTTATACCCTTCTCACCTCTATTAATAGATATATTTGCATTTGAATACACATGCTTATGCTTTTGAAATGGAATATTATTAATTATCCTATTCTATAACCTTTCTTATTTATATAATAAATAATAAATATTTAAAACCCAACAATTATAAATACACATCATTTTAATGGTTACTGAATTTTCCATTGTATGCAAGAGTTCACTAAATGTATTTATAGTGTACTTTGAGAAACAACAGAATATATTTCAACTACATTTCTTAGCCAGTTTGTTAGTTAACACACTGCAGTTGGACATTGTTATACTTTATTAATTCAACTAAACATTGTGTGCTGGGAATTACCCTGAGCACAGAAAACTACAGATACAAAGATGTGATAGATAAAATGAGAATTGAAATCATAATTCAAGATCTTGCTAGGTAAACTGGACAATTATAATATAATTCATAATAATACAATTTTAATACAATGTCTTAAGCTCAACATAAAAGGTCAGCCCCCAAATTCTTGGAGACCCAAAAGACTGGAGTAAGGACCTTGGGGAAGTGGAGAAAGCTGCACTGACGAGGTGATGCTTGAACTACCTCTTGACTTATAAGTATAGGTGGAATCCCCATTAGCATGTACATTAACATGCCCATTTAGGAAGAATGCAGAAGCTGAAGTGTCCAGTGAGTGGCCCACACATGCTCAATAAGTATTTATTGAATGAATGTAGAATGAATAGATAAAACGATAAAACGGAATCTTCTAAAACATTAATATTACCCTGTAACATTTATATCAATTTATTGGGACCTCTAAACCCCAATAAAGCACTGTATTCCTTTGCCATGCCCACTCTGGAATCATGTAAAACCTATAAACTTCTGAGAATAACACAATTTTTGAAGAATAGGCATTCAAATTGTTGGAGAATGATAATTATTGTAGCATCTTATTATTCAGTATCACCTAAGTACTATTTAAAATACTCCCAACACCCTTACAAAGGTGGTATTATGTGATATCCATTATATACAGCAGAGGCTCCGTGATTGAGTGGTTAACTGACCCATATCTGAGTCGAGGTCTCTCTGACTCTTTAATTCATTACCACATATGCACCCTACTCTTTATAGAGAGCATTTTAGATTCATACCTTCTTTGATTTCTATAACTTCTGAGTTGGTCAGGACCTCTTTAGAGATTCCCATTTTAGTGATGAAGAAAAGAAGTCTCAAAAAAGCTACATTATTTATCTGAACTCCCAGGGATACTAATTAACAGATTCTAAATGTAAAAATGTTTTCTTCCGTTGGCCCACACTGCCATTAACCACTCCTGACACAATGTTCTATACGGAAAAATTTCTGAAATGCTAGTTGTCAGAATAGAGCCCTCCAGTTTATCTCCAAGGTCCAAATGACCACCTTCACCAAAGTCCTTCCACACTAGTAGGTCTATGTGCTATAAAGTCAATAAAGAGGCTGGGCACGGTGGCTCACGCCTGTAATCCCAGCACTTTGGAAGGCGGAGATGGGTGATCACCTGAGGTCAGGAGTTTGAGACCAGCCTGGCCAAATGGTGAAACCGTGCCTCTACTAAAAAAAATACCCAAATTAGCTGGGCGTGTTGGTGGGTGCCTGTAATCCCAGCTGCTCGGGAGGCTGGGGAAGAAGAATCACTTGAACCCGGGAGGTGGAGGTTGCAGTGAGCTGAGATTGCACCACTGCCCTCCAGCCTGGGCAGCAGAGAAAGACCCCATCTCAAAAAACATAACAAACAAGCAAACAAAGAAAACCCAAAAAACAAAGTCAATAAAGAGCCAAAGAAGTCCCTTCTGAAATTTTATCCTAGACACTCATCTTTCTCTGAAATAATAACATATCTTTATCTTCTTCAGAAGTGTATCTACACCTGGCTCTTTCCATGCTCTTCACTATGCCAAAATATTTGTAATATAATCTATGGTGGGAAACAGTATAATGTGATTTAAATTGCTCAAAAAATCTGGGTTCAAAACGTGGTATCATCTTTTAGTATCCATTTAAAGAAAAGTGAATTATTTTTTCTATCTTCAGTTTTCTCATCTATAAAAATGGACTGCAATACCTTACATAATTGTAGTGAGACAATTTCACTATTAATATGAAATATATATAATATGTATATTCTATACATATTATATATATTTCATATTAATAG
>NW_026652286.1:61472273-61536346 GCF_009828535.3 Hylobates moloch | reverse complement strand
AATATGTATATAATATGTATAGTATATGTATATACTATATAATATGTATATACTATATTATATGTATATACTATATAATATACTATGTAATATCTATTATAGTAATATAATGTATAACATTAAATATATTAATATATTAAATTATATTAACATCTATACGAATGGACTGCAATACTTTACATAATTGTGTTGATACAATTTTAGTTAATTGTGAGAATTAACTGAAATAATATTGATAATACGCTTTTGAGGTTTTTGTTCACTGCTATAACCTATTGCCTAGTATAGTGTCAGGAGCTCAATAAGTATTTTCTAAATGAATTAATGAGTGAATAGATTCATTGAATTAATAAATATGAATGAATTATTGAATACAATATTTAAAGGGCTTAAATATTTACTGGACACATATCATATTTCTTGACATTTTGCTAGGTCCTAGCAATAAAACTATGAACAAACTAGGTGTGATCCATGCAGAACTAATGGTGAACACTGTTAAGAAAACAGGCAAGTAAGCAGAGTACAGCATGATGAGGATGCACAGGGTAGACAAGAGTACATACGAGGGTAATTTTAGTGTATGAGGCAGACATTTCTTCCTGAGGCAGGTCACATCTATAGAAGTAACATATGAAAAATTTCTGTCACAAGACCTGGAACTTAGTATGTTCTTAAATAGTTCTTCATACTTTCTACACCCTCTCCCACCATCCAAGTTGAAGAGCATTTATAGACACCATCAGCTTTGCTTGATGGCTGTTGTAGTGTTAGGCTGATTTAATGACCCAGATGCCCTTGTCTTTAGTTTTTCCCAAATCTGATATTTGTGTAGAAACAGAATAAACAACTCTTCAACCAATTATTTCTTTTGGAGTCTTTAACCTCCTCAAACTGTTCAACCCCATCTCCACGCCAGAAAGTTTTTTGTTTGTTTGCTTGTTTTTACAAACCTGAGAACAGCTTAGAGTCCCTTGTCAAACCTTAAACTGAGTAGAAGAGAAAAATAACTTTAACTATAAATTGAACTTCTCTATTTGTAACTTACCTATTAATCATAACTAAAAGCATGATTAAGCTGTAACTAAAAATCCCAGTAAAGACCTGCAACTGTACTAATGTATTACTGTCATTTCTTCAAAAAGATATTATCCAGTTGTAAAGCCCGGAAAGGAAATTAGAGATTTAGAGCAATTCACTCTTTTTACAGATAGTACTACTGTGTAAGAAATAAATGTTCATGACCCTAAAGCCATGAACAAATGACTGAATTAAAAAGAAACCATATGAAAAGGAATAACTTCTGAATAGCAAAAAAGTGCCATTAAAACATTAAAAGATAATAACTAAAACTATAATGTTTATGACAAAAAGAACTAATTTCTAAAAATTGTGAACAACCTATACATTGCAATAATAAAACCAAAATCTAATATAAAATAGCAAAGGAAGTAAATAGAAATTTCACAAAAAGGAAATATAATATTAGTTTTGTTATTTTGTTTCTTTCTCCACTTTTTGTATTTTCTGAATATTTTTTAGGTGATAGGATAGGTTTTAGATAATTTTTCCCAATTGGATCCTTTATGTTTTATTTTTATTTTTTGATTTCCAGCTTTCATTTTAAGTTCAGGGTACATGTGCAGGATGTGCATGTTTGTTATGTAGGTAAACATGTGCCATGGTGGTTTGCTTCACAGATCAACCCATCAACCAGGTATTAAGCCCAGTACCCATTAGCTATTCATCCTAATGTTCTCCCTCCACCCTACCCCACTCAATAGAGAAACATAGGGCTTACATCACATTTTAGATCAAATGGACTCAACAGATATATACAGAACATTCTAACCGCAACAGAAAATGTACATTATTGTCAAACACACATGGATTATCATAAGGATAGATCATATGGTTAGACACAAAACAAGTCTTAACAAATTTAAGAAGATTGAAATAATCAAGTATCTTTTCTGACCAAAATGGTACACAACTAGAAATCAACAATAGAAAGAATTTCAAAAAATTCACAAATACATGGAAACTTAAAAATATGTTTCTGAACAACAAATGGGTCAATGAAAACATTAAAAAGGAAATTTAAAACCTTTAGAGAAGAGAAAATGGAAACACAAACTACTAAAACTTATGGGATGCAGCAAAAGCAGTTTTAAGAAGGATGTTTATAACAATAAATGCCTACATTAACAAAAAAAATTCCAAATACATAATCCAATGCTGTACTTCAAAAAACTGAAAATAAAGGTCAAATTATGCCTAAAGTTAACAGAAGGAAGGAAATAATAAAGATCAGAGAAGAAGTAAATGAAAATAGTACAAAAGATAAAGGAAGCTAAGAGTTGGTTTTTAACTAGGTAAACAAAATTGACATACCTTTATCCAGAATAAGCAAAAAAAGAAGATGCAAATAAATAAAATCAGAAATGAAAGAGGAGACATTACAAAAGACACCATGGAAATACAAAAATCATAAGAGACTACTAAGAACAATGAATTGGGTAGACTAGAAGAAAATAGATAAATTCCAAGAAACATACAATGTCCAAAACTGAATTATGAAAAAATAGAAAATCTTAATAAACCAATAATGAGTACAGAGAGTGAATTAGTAATAAAAATTCTTCCATCAAAGAAAAGCTTAGGACTTGATGGCTTCGGAGATAAGTTCTACCAACATTTAAAGAAATAATGCAAATCCATCACAAACTCTTCCAAAATATTTAAGTGGCGGGAATACTTTCAAACTCATTTCAGAAGGCCAGCTTTACCTTAATACCAAAGCCAGACTAGGAGAGTATGACAAAACAAACTTACAGGCCAATATTCCTAATGAACATAGATGCAAAAAATCTTCAAAGAATACTAAAACACTGAATTTGACAGTGAATTCAACAGAAGTCTGGTTCACTATCATCAAGAGAGATTATCCCAAAGATGCAAGGATAGTTAACATACAAATTTCACAGTTATATTTGTGAAAAATCACATGATCATATGATCATTTTAATAAATGTATTAATAGAAAAAAGTATTCAACAAATTTAACATCCTTTTGTGATAATACTCTCAAAAAATTATGTATAGATGGAACCTACCTCAATACAATAAAGTTTGCATATATGACAAACCCAGTGCTAACATCATACTTCATGGCAAAAAGTAGAACTCCTTTTGTCTCATATCAGGAAGAAGACAAGGATGCCCACTCTCACCACGACTAATCAACAAGTACTGTAAGTCCTAGCCACAGCAATTAGCTAAGAAAAAGAAATGAAATGTATCCAAATTAGAAAGGAAGAAATTAAATGGCCCCAGTTTGCAGACATGATTGTATATACTGAAAACCCTAAGAAATCTGCCAAAATTCTATTAAAAATTAAAAAATGACTTCAGTAAGGTTACAGGATACAAAAACAAGATACAGAAATCAGTAGCATTTCCATATACTAACAGTGAACTATCCAAAAAAAGTGAAGAAAACAATTTACAATAGCATCACAAAAATATATAGATCAAAACATCACATTGTACTTACTAAATATATACCATTAGTTGTTAATTAAAAATAAAAATTTTAAAAATTCTTGGGAATAAATTTAAACAAGGGAGTAAAATGCCTATACTCTGAAAACTATAAAACATTGATGAAAGGAATTTAAGGAGATACAAATAAATGGAAATATATCTCTTGTTCAAAAATTGGAAGAATTGGCTGGGCGCGGTTGCTCACGACTGTAATCCCAGCAATTTGAAAGTCTGAGATGAGTGGATCACTTGAGGTCAGGAGTTCGAGACCAGCCTGGCCAACATGGTGAAACCCCCATCTCTACTAAAAATACAAAAAATTGGCCAGATATGGTGGTGTGTGCCTGTAATCCCAGCAACTCGGGAGGCTGAGGCACGAGAATCGCTTGAACCTGGGAGGTGGAGGTT
The DNA here is from genome assembly GCF_009828535.3 of Hylobates moloch. Lineage (NCBI taxonomy): Eukaryota > Metazoa > Chordata > Mammalia > Primates > Hylobatidae > Hylobates > Hylobates moloch. The sequence goes on along the minus strand of NW_026652286.1, from coordinate 61,532,392 downwards.
GGAGTGAGCCGAGATCACGCCACTGCACTCCAGTCTGGGTGAAAGAGTAAGACTCTGTCTCAAAAATAAATAAATAAATAAAAATAATAAAACACAAAATTTGGAAGAAAGAATATTATTAAAATGTTGATACTACCTAAAGCAATCTGCAGTTTCAATGCAATCCCTACCAAAATTCTAATGATGTTTTTCACAGAAATGAAATAAACAATTCTAAAATATTTATGCAACCACAAATGATCCTGAATAGCCAAAGCAATCTTGAGTAATAAAAACAAAGCAAGGGAGTCACAGTATCTGACTGCAAAATATACTACAAAGCTGTAGTAATTATCACAGAATAGTACTGGCATAAAAACAGGCATGTTGACCAATGGAAAAGAATAGACATGCTAGAAATAAAGTCAAGCATTTATGATTGATTTTCAACAAAGCTGCCTGTACAAATACACAATGGATAGGCTCATCAATATATTGTATTGAGACCACTGGATAGTCACATTCAGAATAATGAAATTAGACACTTATCTCACACCATATATAAAAATCAAATCAAAATGGGTTAATGACTTAAGTGTAAGACCTGAAACTGTGAAACTGCTAGAAGAAAATGGGGGGAAAGCTCCATGACATTGGTCTGGGCAATATTTTTGGAAATGATCCTCAAAGCACAGGCAACAAAAACAAAAATAGACAAACAGGATTACATTAAACAAAAAAGCTTCCTGCAGCCAAGAAAACAGTTAACAGATGAAGAGATAAAAATAAAAAGATAATTGATGATGTGTCCAAAATAAGGGACATAGAAAGAATGTGCTGTGAGTTAATAGATTAGAGCAGTCGTGTGTTGGCCATTATTTTAACAACTAGGTCTTTTGGAATAAAAGCCCTGACGTGTACCGTTTGCCAATTTCATGGTGTAAATACTCTCACCATGGCTGATTTCAGGCTACCGACTTGAGGTCACTGAATGCCAAGTTGGGAAATGGTATTCATAATTAGATTTTGGAGTGATAGTGATAGACAGACATGACCTGGGCATAGTTTATGGAGGAGGTCAAAACTGAAACTAGTCTTGAAGATTGTGTACAAACTAGATAGGTCAAGAAAAGTAGGCTACAGATTTGAGGAATGGCCTAAGCAGAGCCCAGAAATAGGAATAAATGTGGAATGTTTAAGAAAATACACTCAGCACATAGTTTGCCAATAAATATATTTGTGCATAATTGAATGGCAGTCAATAGACCTGTCTGATTAGAAAAATGAGTCTCCATAGGTAGAAACTTGAGAGGATGGCTCAGATGCCACAAAATGTTCTGTGGTAACCCACAGTTCTCTAACTTTCTGTATACCGATAATTGAATCATCGGAATCTTCATCAGCTTTGTTACAAAGGCTCAGAAATTACCTTGATCTTTGCTTATTATTTTTGAGTTATTTTAATAACTATGCAAATATCTAATAGTAAAATAGAATTAATAGACAACTCTAAGGGGGCAGAAAATTCTAATTTTCAAAGGTTGCAGAGTGGCTTTTCACAGCTATATATCTACATAATGACATTCTCTCTACTAAAGAACCATGCCTACAGACATTGAATTTAATGATAGTACTTTCTTTACATATAGGTGGGCTACAGAAAAAACAACTTTATTTTGTCTGGTATATGTGTGTGTGTGTGTGTGTGTGTGTGTGTATGGAATTTTGTGGTTTGGCAGGAATCCCCAAACTTTTTCTGCAAAGGGCTAGATATTAAATATTTTCCACAGTGCAAACAATGTGGTCTTGGTCACAGCTACTCAACTCTGACATTGTAGCCTGAAAGCATCCATTGACGATATGTAAATGAATGTCATGGCTGTGTTCCAGTAAAACCTTATTTATAAAAACAAGTGGGAAACATCAAGGCATCTAGAAAAATGGACACTTTTAAAAATTTTATTTTTAATTGACAAATAATAATCACATGTATGTATGGGGTATAATGTGATGCTGATATATGTATATATTGTGAAATGATTACATCAAGCTAAAATAGCAATCACCTCACATATTTATCATTTTATTGTTGTAAGAACATTTAAAATCTACTCTCAGCAATTTTGAAAGATACAGTATATTATTATTTACTGTAATCATCATGCTGTGCAGAAGACCAGTAGAACTTACTTCTCATGTCTAACTAAAACTTTGTACCCTCCAACTAACATTTTCATTGACCCTATTCATCCCCTTCCACTCCTGCACATCACCTTGTGATACTACGATTCTATTTCCTACTCCTATGAGTTCAAAGTTTTTTAGATTCTGCATCTAAAGAGATTATGTGGTTACTTGTCTTTCTGTGCATGGCTTATTTCACTTAATGTAATGTCCTCCAGGTTCATCTATATTATGATAGATGATAGAATTTCTTTTTAAGTGGTAAATAGTATTTCATTGTGTACATATACCATATTTTCTTTATCCATTTGCCCAATTATGGACACTTAGTTTGATTATATATTTTGCCTATTGTGAATTATGTTACAACAAACATGGAAGTACAAATGACTCCTTGACATACTGATTTCACTTCCTTTTGACATATAGTCAGAAGTGGAATGAGTGGATCATATGATGATTCTATCTTTAGTTTATTGAGGAAGCTCCATACTATTTTCCATGGACTAATTTACATTCCCAGCCAAAAATGTGCATGTGTTCCGTGTTCTCCACACCTTCTCCAACATTTGTCTTTTATCTTTTTGATAAGAGGTATTTGAACAAGTCAGAGGTGATATCCCATTGTGGTTTCAGTTTATATTTCACAGCTTATTAGTGATATTGAGCATTTTTTCATATGCTTATAAGCCATTTATGTTTGGAAATATAAGTGTTACCATTTTATTGTGGTTTGCTTTATTGTGCTTCACAGATACTGCATTTTTTTTTTTACAAATTGAAAGTTTCTGGCAACCCTGTGTTTAGCAAGTGTATCACTCCCATTTTTCCAATATGTGTTCACTTTATGTCTGTCGCATTTTGGTAATTCTTGCAATATTACAAAGTTTTAAATTATTATTGTATGTGTTATGCTGATCTGTGACCAGAAACCTTTGATGTGACCATGGTAATTGTTTTGGGACACCATAAACTGTGCCAATGTTAAAAAGGTGACTTTAATTAATAAATGCATATGTTCTAACTGCCCCACTGACCAGCCACTCCTCTGAATCTCTTCCTTTCCTTGGGCCTCCCTGTTCCCTAAGACACAAAAATATTGAGATTGGGCCAATTAATAACCCTGAAATGGCCTCTAAGTGTACAAATGAAAGAAAGAGTTGCATGTCTCTCACTTTAAATAAAAAACTAGGTGGAAAGCTGCAGCAAGTTATCCAGAAGATTTAGATATTAGATGAAGGTGGCTATACTAAACAACAGATTTTCCATGTAGACAAAACAGCCTTCTATTAGAAGAAGATGCCATCTAGAACTTTTACAGCTACTAAGGAGAAATTAATGCTCAAAGGATAATAAAGGATTAAGCTTCAAAGGATAGTCTGATACTCTTGCTAGGGGCTAATGCAGCTGGTAAGTTTAAGTAGAAGTCAGTGCTCATTTACTGGTCTGAAACTCCCAGGGCCATTATGAAATACTCTAAATCTACTCTGCCTTTGTTGTGTAAATGAAACAACAAAGCCTGCATGATAGCACATCTGTTTATAGCATGGTTTACTGAATACTTTAAGCCCACTGTTGAGACCCACTCCCTGGAAAAACAATTCCATTCAAAATATTACTGCTCATTTATAATGCACCTGGTCACCCAAAAGCTCTGATGGAGATATACTAGGAGATGAATGCTGTTTTCATGCCAGCTAACACAATATCTATGTTGCAGTCCATGGATCAGAGAGTAATCTGGACTTTCAAATCTTATTTAAGAAGTACATTTTGTAAGGCTATATATTCCATAGATAGTGATTCCTCTGATGGATCTGGGCATAATAAATCGAAAACCTTTTGGAAAGGAGTCACCATTCTAGATGCCATTAAGAACATTTCTGATTCATGGAAGGAGAACAAAATCTTAACGTTAACAGGAGTTTGGAAGAAGTTGATTCCAATCCTAATAGATGACTTTGAGGGGATCAGGGTATCAGTGGTGGAGATAACTGCAGGTATCATGGAAATAGCAAGAGAACGAGAATTACAAGTGCAGCCTGAAGGTATGACTGAATTGCTGCAATCTCATGATAAAACTTGAAGACGTAAGGATTTGATTTTTATGGTTAAACAAAGAAAGTAGTTTCTTGAGATGGAATCTACTCCTGTGAAGATCCTGTGAATGTTTTGATATTGTAACAAAGTATTTAGTATATTAGATAAACTTGGTTGATAAAGCAGCAGCAAGCTTTCAGAAGATTGAGTCCAATTTTGTAAGAAGTTTTACTATAGGTAAAATGCTATCAAACAGCATAGTATGCTACAGAGAAATCTTTTGTGAAAGGAAGTACCAATTGATGTGACAAATTTCGTTTTTGTCTTATTTTAAAAAATTGCTGCAGCCACCCCAGCTTTCAGCAGCCATCACCCTCATCATTCAGCAGCCATCAAAATCAAGGCAAGACCCTTCCCCAGCAAGTTTGACTTGATGAAGTCTCAGATGATTGTTAGCATTTCCTAGCAATAAAGTATTTTTAAATTAAGGTATATAAATTCCTTTTTAGACATAATGAGATTGTACACTTAATAGTCTACAGTAAAATATAAACATAATTTTAATTTTAATTTTTTTTTCTTTTTCAACTTTTATTTTAGAATCGGGGGGCATGTGTAGGTTGGCTACAAAGGTATATTGCATGATGCTGAGGTTTGGGTATGATTGAACCCATCATCCAGGTTATGAGCATAGTACACATTAGGTAGTTTTTCAGTTGTTATGCCCCTCCTTCTCTCTTCACTCTAGTAGTTCCCAGCATCTGTTGCTCCCATCTTTATGTTCATATGTAGCCAATGTTTACCTCCCACTTATAAGAGAAAACATGCAGTGCTTGATTTTCTGTTCCCGTGTTAATTTACTTCAGATTATGGCCTCCAGCTACATCCATGATACTGTGAAGGACATCATTTTGTTCTTTCTTATAGTATTCCGTCATGTAAATGTACCACATTTTCTTTGTCCAATACACCATTGATGAGCACCTGGGTTGATTCCATAAACATAACTTTTAGATGCACTGGGAAACCCAAAATTTTGTGTCTCTCTTTATTGAGATATTCACTTTATTGTAGTGGCCTGGAACTAAGCCCACAGTATTTTGATGTGTGCCTGTATACATACCTTGTGAATGGCTAATTCAAACTAATTAACATTGCATTACTTCACATACTTACTTTTTACTTTTCGTGTGCTAAGAACAGTTGAAATCTACTTTCTTAGCAATTTTCAAGAATACAATATATTGTCATTAACTTTAGTCATCACGCTGTACAACAGATCTCTTAATTTGCTATTTTTTTTTGAGATGGAATCTCGCTCTGTTGCCCAGGCTAGAGTGCAGGGGCGCAATCTCAGCTCACTGCAACCTTGGCCTCCCAGGTTCAAGTGATTCTGCTACCTCAGCCTCCTGAGTAGCTGGGATCACAAGCGCACACCACCATGCCTGGTGAAATTTTTGTATTTTTAGTAGAAATGGGGTTTTACTGTGTTGCCTAGGGTGGCCTCGAACTCCTGAGCTCAGGCAATCCACCCATCTCAGCCTTCCAAAGTGCTAGGAGTACAGGCATGAGCCACTGTGCCCAGCCTACTTCTTATACTCAACTGAAATTTTGTATCATTTGACCAACTTCCCTCCAACCCACACCAGCTCTAGCCCCTGGTAACCATCTTCTACTCTCTAATTCTAGGAGTTTAAATTTTCTTTTGACTCCACAAATAAGTGAGACCATGCAGTTTCTGTCTTTGTGTGCCTGACTCATTTTATTTCACATATTGAATTCCAGGTTCATCCGTGTTGTTGCAAATGAGAGGATTTTCCTTTTTTATGGCAGAATAGTGTTCCATTGTGTATATATACCACATTTTCTTAATCTATCCATCCTTATCAATATTTGGGTTGGTTTTACATCTTGCCTTATATGAATAATGTAATGAACTTGGAAGTTCAGATATCTTTCCCTTTGGATATATGCCCAGGAGTGGAACTGCTGAATCATATGATAGTTTTATTTTTAATTTTTTAAGAAACTGCTATGTTTTCCCAAATGACTATATTAATTTGCATTCCCATGAACAGTGCACGACAATTCCTTCCTTTTTTTTTTTTTTTTTTTTTTTTTTTGAGACCAGAGTCTCACCCTGTCACTCAGGCTGTAGTGCAATGGCGTGATCTTGGCTCACTGCAAACTCTACCTCCCAGGTTCAAGCAATTCTCGTGCCTCAGCCTCCTGAGTAGCTGGGATTACATGCATCTGCCACCATGCATGGCTAATTTTTGTATTTTTAGTAGAGACGGGGTATCACCATGTTGGCCAGGCTGGTCAAACTCCTGACCTCATGATCCTCCTGCCTTGGCCTCCCAAAGTCCCTTTTTTTTAAATATAGTCTCTAACACTTCTTGTCTTTGTCTTTTTATTAATAGCTGTTCTAAAAGGTGTGAGGTAATATTAATATTATCTCATTGTGGTTTTGATTTGTGTTTCCTGATGATTAGTGATGTTGAGCATCTTTTCATGTACCTGTTGGACATTTGCATATCTTCTTTTGAGAAATGTCTATTTACATCCTTTGCCCAATTTTTTAAATTAGTTTTTCTATTTTCTAACTATTGAATTGAGTTTTTTATCTAGTTTGAATATTAACCCCTTATCAGAGGTATGGTTTGCAAATAGTCTCCTATTCTGTAGGTTGTCTGTCTATCATGTTAATTGTTTTCTTGGCTGCTTGGAGATTTTTAGTTTGATGTAATCCCATTTGTCTATTTTTGTGTTTGTTGCCTTTGCTTTGGGGCTCCTCTCCAAAAAAATCATTGCCCAGACCAAAGTCTTGGAACTTTTACCATATGCTTTCTTCTAGTAGTTTCACAATTTCTAATCCCTTTATTTAAGTCTTCAATGCATTTTGAATTGGTTTTGGATATGGTGTTAGATATGGGTCCAATTTCATTCTGCTGAATGTGGATATCCAGTTGTTCCCAAACGACTAATTGCAGATACTGTCCTTTCCCCATTGTTTTTGGCATCTTTGTCAAAAGTTAATTAAATGTAAATTATTGGATTGACTTATGGGCTCTCAATTCTGTTTCAATGAACAATAAATCTGCTTTTATGCCATTACCATGCCATTATAATTACTATAGTTTTGTAGTATAGTTTGAAATCAGGGAATGTGATGCTTTGTTCTTTTTATTCAAAATTGTTTTGGCTATTCAGGCTCTTTTGTAGTTCCATATGAATTTGAAGACTGTTTTTCTATTTTTGTAAAGAATGTCTTGGTATTTTGATAGGATTACATTGAATATGTAGATTTCTTTGGGTAGTATAGTAATTTTAACAACATTAATTTTTCTAATCTATGAATACAGGATATCTTTTTATTTATTTTTGTGGTCTACAGTTACTTTTATCATTTTTTTTTAGTTTTCAGTGTACATATCTTTCATTTTCTTGGATAAACTTACTCCTAAGTATTTTATTTTTTGATGCTGTCATACATGGTGTTGTTTTCTTAGTTTCTTTTTCAGATAGTTCATAGTTAGTGTACAGAAACAGTACTAATTTTCTTATGTTGCATTTGTATCTTGCAAGTTTACTTAATTTATCAGTTTTAACAGTTTTCCAGTGAATTCTCAGGCTTTTCTGTGTATAAGGTCAGATCATCAGTAAACAGAAACAATATCCTCTTCCTTTCATATTTTGATACTTTTTCTTTTTCTTTTTTTTTCTCTAATTGCTAATTGGGTAGACCTTTTAATACTATATTGAATGGAGGTGGCAAGAGTGGTCATACTTAAATCTTTAGAGTTCACTGGGTAGTTCTAGATATTAAAAATGGCAAAAATTTACAGCAAAATTGATGTAAAAATGACTCTTTAAAAAGCGTTCAACTTATCTTTTCTGGTAACATTTTATTCCAGCACTATGTTTTTCTCTCTTATGTATGGGTATAGGTGGTTGTGATGTTGGTATTGACACGAACACTTTGGTGTTCATACATGTTCTTATACACTGATTTCTGAATAAAACTTAACATAGACTGTTAATTAATTCTCATTATATGAGAGTTGCCATGAAGCCATTAAAAATCTGCCTAATCATTTTCCTGGATAATGGTCACTTTCTTATTTGATTTTATGTCCATGTTCCTGTGGACATGAGTGAAGAGAAGATGTTGGTAAATAGTAAAATCTTTAATTCTGAGTTTCAGTTTCCTTATCTTTAAAACACGAAAAATAACTCCTCTTATTTTTACCCAAGAGGATGATAGTATTATCTTAATGGCATTATAAATCTGTGCCCTTTATTCATTAACTGTGGTGAGAAAATTACCATAGAGGGGACAAAGAACACTCCACAGCATTTGTCAGTCATGATTTGATGCTTTATTTTCTCCTTTCTTCTTGAAAATTTCAAGAGTAGACAGCTGACCTTCCTCTGAATACTTTCTTTTCTGCTATCATCACCTACAATTAAGTCTAAAACCTAATATGTCTAAGACATTACACATGTAATGGAAGAGGGTTAATAAGGGGAATAAAAGCTCCAAGAGATTAAATCACATTAAATAGGACAGTTGGGCCATAGTGCACTCTGTCTGGAGAATTAATCATATACTGTTCAGGCCAGTGGAAGAGATCAGTTTGTACTTCCTTATATGAAAGTGTGTTAGGTTCAAAAAGAGAAGAAATAATAATACAATTTCCAGAAAGAAAGATATATTGATGACAGATGTAGTAGGTTAGTGTCAGGCCCACATGGCCTTAAATTCCTGTAGCAGTTCTGTGTGTCCATCCTCCTGCTTTTTCATTCTTTGCTATTAACCACTTTCTCCTGAAGCCATTAGAAGGCTGCCCTTGGGTACTGGGGCCACAAAGCCTATCTGGACTCAAGCTCCTGGGAGTTTTACATCCCTTACCTCAGGGCAACCTGTAGCCAATGGCTATTTAGCATGGAAGTACAAAGACTCATCTGTTTTTTTTCTTAAGGTAGGACAAACTAGGGTATACTTTACCTTCTACCAAGATCTAGTGGAGTCTGGGATTTCAACTGACATTGTACCTTTATTTTACTTTTCTTTCTTTTGTATCCTGCCTAATCCACCTTCTTACTAATTTATCTTTATAAACACTTTCTTTATTATACATTTGCATGCAAATTCTTAGCCTAAGGTCTCTTTTGGGGACAACCTGATCATAGACAATAGACTACCATGACTTCTTAGCTTTTACTTAATAACTTAAATCACATTTGATAAGCACCCTCTATTTAAATCCAATGAGCACATAATTTATAAAGAAATATTAACCAACCTGTCAACAAATGCATGGTGAAGAAGGAAGATGGGATCGTTAGCAGATCCCTGTACCTGGGACATTGTTCCATTCATATAGATGTGCAAGGCATTGTGCATGCTGCTTTGAGAGGCATCTGCTATCCCAGTAAGTGGACTAGCAAATCCTGTTCGTTAAAAAAAAAAATGAAAAAAATATGTTTACTTTAATGACTGAAAACCGAAGTAATTATCCCATTTGATTTATAACTATAACTTGAAGACTGTTTCAAAATATAAAATCAAAAATAAAATTCATTCCATATTGAGACTCTGTACATTCTGGATACCCAGTGTGTGTTCAATAAATATTTGTGGAATTAAATGGCCTAAATTTGGGTACAATGGACAGCTTAACCACATAAAAGAGGCTGAGCCAATTTGTGTTCCCTCCTGTTCCTTCTGCGTATAATTTCTCTTTCAATATGGACAAGTCATAGGAACATTTTATAATAACCAGCAGTCACTTTCACTTCAGTCTGTAACAACACTCATAGCAGATCTTTTCAGCATGTTATGTGTCCTCTTGCTTTCCAGTCCTGGAGAATACTTTAAGTTTGGTTTCTGGTTCCAGAGAAAGCATAAAATTTGTGACTCTTCACAGTTCAATTCCTCTTTCACAGGAACATCTTTCATATCATTTCATAATGTGTCTGATTTTACAAAACATTCATTTCAAAAAATCAGAACTCCAATAAATATTTCCGTTTATTGCATCAGCAACAGTAATAATGGGAAAAATTTTAATAAGAGCTATTATTTTCTAAATGTTGAGTATGCTAAATGTTTATTGTGACATATGTTCTTCAATCTTTACAGTAACTCTGCTGGTTAGAAATTATTATCCCTATTCAAAGAAAACTGAGGTTCAGAGAAGTTCTGAGTTTACCAAGCTACCCAGGTAGAGTTGGGAATTTTTTTTATTATTTTTTATTTTTTATTTTTTTTTTTGAGACAGAGTCTCCGTATCAATTAGACGCTAAGATATGAGCTCTTGGAATCTTGTGTTCTCTCTCATATGCCCATTAAGAAGAGGACGAGGAAGATAACTTTTTAGTGCCCACTCAGGCAAAACTGAGAGTTAGGACCAGAAAAAGAAGTTTGAATAACAAATTGAATTGTAAGCAGGAACCAAGTTGGGGGAACATGACGAAGGGCATATTATTAAATTTCAGAATTAAGAAATATCAAGCCAGCAGAAATTGTGAATAAGATTATAATGTAAACCAGAGTTATAACAGAAACAGTGAAAAAATTAGGATTTAGGCAGGAAAGTTCTAGCTTTATTTCATAAAAGTAGAACTATTTTATTTGCAATATCTTCCTTATTAAAGGTGCAGTTCTTAATTTTTGCATCACATGCCTTGTGCTCTCCCACTATTGTGGCTGGTAGTATTTCTGCCCCTTCGGGTAGTGATGTTTTTTCCTCCTTTTACCTCCTTTTGAACTTATTTTATTCATTCTGGGAGACCATACCAATCCCCGATCCCTCTGGAAGATTAGCCTAAGAACATGCACATCCCTCTCCTTTACAAAGTTTTGTCTATGACAACTTCTGTGAATATACATACATGACACTTAATCTGTGTAGAAATTTTTCTAGATCTTGACATAATTTTATGTGACATTTAGAAGGATATAACCAATTAAGTACATACCTTATTATAGAAATGGAAAAAAAGGGCTTAGAGGGAACAAAGAACTTGTCTAAGGTAAAATAACAAATTGGAGGTTAAGGTTAGAGCAGATGCCTGTTTTCGTATAGAACTTATGCTCCTAAATACAATGGATTACTTCCTTTGCTATGTAGCAATAAATCATGTCACTGAGGACAATGTTCTCATAGAAGTTGTTTTCAAGATTTTATCTTTGAGTATCACCAAATGCAAAATTTAAAACCACTTATATGTATACTCTCACACTTTTTAAAGTAGATCCCAAACTGATTTTTTTAGTTTAAAATAATTTTTAAAGTTTTATATTTTTCATTGATATGTAACAATTGTACATATCTTTGGGGTACATGTGATATTTTGATGCCTATAATGTACAAGGTGTAATAATCAAATCAGAGTAATTGGAATATCAATCACCTCAATCATTTATCTTTTCTTTGTGTTGGGAATCTTACAAATCTTCTCTTCTAGCTATTTAAAATATACAATAGAATAAATTGTTGTTAACTATAATTTTCCCACTGTACTATCAAATTGTTTTAATCATAATCATAAATAGTTTCAGAGGATATAATAAAAGGACATTGCAAATAGTGTCAATTTAAAAATGAACATATAATATTACTTTCAAAAAATTTATCCACCATAATTATTTGATTCCATCATCCATATCAAAAACAACTTAAACTCTTCTTTGGTAGTCTGTAACTTTCTAGAGTTACCTTTTTATACTTGAACTTGTATTTGTATACTATTTTTCTACACAATTATATCTAAATGTTATATAAGTTACACTTAAAATATTTAAAAAATATTAGTGAGGATTAAGGAGATGTTAGTCTAAGGATACAAATTTTTTCTTAGGTAGGAGGAATAAGTTCAGGAGATTTATGATACAACATGGTGATTATAGTTAATAATAATGTATGGTATACTTGAAAATTGCTGAGAGTAGATTTTAAATGTTCTTACTACTCAGATAAGTATGTGAGGTAACAGATATTTTAAGTAGCTGTATTTAGCCATTTCCCAATGTATACATACATCAAAGCATCATGTGATGCACCATAAATATATACAATTTTTATTTATAAATTTTGAAAAGGGAAAAGAATAAGTAGCCTACCAAAATTCTCAGTAACAAAAATAGGTATATCAATTATATTCCAATTTTTAAAAAAATAAATAACTGCCAAGAAACTTTGTTCTTATAAATAACTAGATAAGGGTAAAGAAATTTTATATAAATTTTACTTACTTTTTTGAACTCATTTGAGCTAAATATGCTAATAATGATACAACCCAGCAAAAAAAAAAAAATAGTTTTTACAATTTGATCCATCAGCTGACAACTCAAGCAAGAATTATTTGATAAAAGCAATTTCACAAATGATTAATTTATTTATAAACTACCCAACTCATAAGAAGTTTGTTGCCTAGTAATTAAAGTTATACATGTTGGCAATACTGGCACCAATATTTTGGATTCCCCACTTGTTAAACACTCTGGAAGTTTTTCCCATTCTGGGAGCAGACTGTATTGAGAATGAATTCAGGATAAGTGGAAGATACGCTCTTCTGAAACATCGGAGAAGGGAGATTTTGAAAGGAGAATTGGTGAAGGAGAATCTTCAGGAGTCTTCTCAATCAGATTCATTTGGAAAAGTGTGCTTGGAAGGATGAGCTAAAAATAAATTTTCTTAAAACTCTCTGCACCATTTACCGCTTAGAAAGTCTTTGTGAATCTGCAGTAGTGTATCTCTGCCACTTTGAAGATACTGCTGTAAAAAAGATTTTTGAACTGAATAGAACTTGGCTTAAATTCTATGTTACATACTGGAAGTATAATCCTTGTCAAGTTGTTTATATTTTTTGGGGCTTCAATGGTAAGGGAGGAAGTAAATAATGTCCACTTATCAGTTGGTGGCAAGGATTAATTTTGATAGCAGGTATAAAAGCACCTAGTACAGATCTGGTGCAAAGTGAATTCTTCCTGAGTAGTAACTAGTATTTCTATAATCATGCTGCATGTGATAAATGGGTGCTGCTAACCAAGAATATGGTGCACTCCCAGTGAAAAAGTGTCTCTTTTGCTGCAACTCCACACCATTAGGTACCACCCTAGCATCATGCATCTCCCTCCTTCCTAAACTTCATTGTTCTGTGGAAACCTGCCTGCTGCCTGCCCTCATCCTATATCAGATGTTCTTAGGTGTCTTAGGAACTAGAATGGACTGACATTTTAACAGCATTTTCAGCCAGGCTAGTATTTCATTACTCACTCATATATATATATATATATACTACACTACAGGTTGTATATATACTACAACCTGACAGATGTTGTATCTAGAAAAGCCTCTAATATTATTAAGGAAAAAAAAAAACAGCTAAAGAAAAAGCACATGGCGTTTGTCAGAATACATTGTGATATGTGCTTAGAAATAATGTGAAGGCCCGGGTTGAACCAAGATTCTTTGTAATACATACCAGATTAATATAAACAGTTGTAAATGGTTTTATTATAGTAACACTTTTAAATAAACTGTCTATATATTGTCTCTTCAAATAGACTAGAAACACCTCAGAATTAGAGATCAAATTGTTTGTTTTGATTTTCGATAATCAAAATCAGAGACTTGAACACCTTCATATTTAAAAGATAAACAAATATAAAATGCTTCTCAATCTTTCACTTATATATCCTACAGAGATTGGGAATAGGAGAGATAATTTCCACAAAACCTACAAGGGAATTTTAGAGAGCTCTACTCTGGCACCTGTCGAGTGACAAAACAGAGAAAATGTTATGAATGACAAATAATATAAAGATGTGAACTATTTTCTATTTTATCTTTTCATAGAGTTCTTTTTCTTGGTTGGTGAAGTCAACTTGAAAAAAAATAGAAATAATTACTCCAACATTGGTAGCTTCTCTGGCTGAGATTTGACTCTGTTTTGGAAGAATAAGTCAAAGAGGAAATTCTAAGTACCCCAAAATAGTGCCCATATATATCCAGCTTTTCAAATATCTTTCAGGTAAATAATCTCATTTGAATCTCAGGGATACTTGTGATATGAATATTATCATTACCTCAATTTTACAAATGTGAAAACTACAGCTTATAGAAGTTAAATCACACATACATTAAAGCTAGTAATCGGGGAATCAATGAACTGAATAATTGATTCCAATACCTGTGCTCCTTTTTGCATATACAGTTGGGTAGTGTCTGTACTGACTTACCCTTGGAAATTTCTTTGCACTATACCCCTGCAATGAATTTGTGGACTTGTCATTTTTAGCTACCAAATTACAGCAAGATGCAGAATGTGTTATTATCTCAACCTTGTCCAGGAATTCCTCATGGAAAGAAATTTTAATGAGTCAGTGGGGACATTGTTAGTCACAGATCCCAAAATAGCTCAATGTTCTTTGTGAAGGGCAGTAAGAGTTCCCCCAAATTATGTTATGCCTTAACATTTGCAAGCTACATTCCTACAGGAAATTAATAAACCCAGTTTCAGGTCAATGGCAACAATATTATTATTATTATTATTTTTTTAAGACGGAGTCTCGCTCCGTTGTTGCCCAGGCTGGAGTGCAGTGGTACGATCTCAGCTTACTGCAACCTCCACCTCCTGGGTTCAAGTGATTCTCCTGCCTCAGACTCCGGAGTAGCTGAGATTACAGGCGTAAGCCACCGTGCCCAGCCCCCAACAATAGAAAATTTCAACTAGTTGATCTCTTTTTGCTCTTTTCTTCCCTGATACTACTCTGAAAAGTTTATGTTTGTTTCTTTTTAATATTGATGCTTATCTCTCATACCTAGAGATTCAGATATAACTGGTTTAGAATGGGACTCAGGCACTTGGAGTTTGAAAACCATTCCGGGTTGTTCTAACATGTGACCAGGGTTGCACTGCACTGAATTAAACTAGATTGATCTCCATTCTCTAAACCTGAGCTCCTGCTTCAAAAACTTTACCTCTGAATATATGATTTCCTTGATGTGAAATTTTAACCTTCTATATTCTGACAGTCCAAAAATGCTTCTGCCTTTTAAATCTTACACTATAAACTTATGCCTTGCCATGTTTTCTTACTGGTAACTGTTCCATGTTCCTTTGAAAATTATGATTTAAGAAATTGAGCAACTACTATGTGACAGTCACTGGCTAGGCATTGGCATATATATCACCTCATATAACCCCGTATCTTTTTTTTTAGGAAGATGAGTTACAGATGTTGCACTTCAATCATACCTGCTTAGAGTCTGAAATGTGAAAAGGTGTGTAGTTAAATCTTCAGAAGAACAGAGCACATTTAATTTATTGAATTTCATTTAAGTGCATTTTTAACCTATTTTAACATTTCATAGTGTTTCAGAGATAGAGTCGGAGAAAAGGAAATAAAAAGAAGATAGAAAATGTACATTAGTGCATCTGAAAATTTTTTAAAAAGTGACTTTAGACCCACTGACTTATATTCCTCCAATTTACTCTCTTAATGTGCAACTTGATTGAGGAATTAAGTACACAGCTTCAAAAGGTTACGCACAATGGTTTTAGGAGGCTGTATTTGATGGCTGAATACTTTGAAAAGGCTTGTAATTTAAACCACTTACAGAAGAAATATAGAATTGCAGATCAAAAAACGTTTTTGGATCTAAGTAAGTCCCTAGATACACGAGAAGCATTAACTTTCAACCAACTTCCAGTTTGCTCAAAGTGCTAGCTCTACAGCCATAAATGTAATTAATTAGCATTCATGTTTATTAGAAAATACTTCTAGTTTGACTCAGGAGATTTCTTTGATTATGAGGAATAGAGTAACGAAGCAAATGCAGTGGTGCATGCGTGTTTCATACTATGTAATTATTACAGCATAGCCCAGGGCACAAACACTCCACATATTTTGTGGTTTTCAAAAACGTGGTCCCAGAGTCAGCAGCATCACCTGTCAACTTGTTACAAATACAAATCCTCTAACCCTAACAGTGAATCACTGAACAGAAAGTCAGGTGGGGACCCATCGTGTGTGTTAACCAGTTCTCCAGGTGATTCTAATGCACAATAAGGTTTGAAAACAGCTGCTCTCATTCTTTTCATTGTTTGCACAAAGACAATGACAAATCACAATGAATTATAAGTCATCTCCATAAATTCCAGAAAGGTTTTTGAGTTATTAAAGTGTTTATTATTTTAAGTGGGCTTCTCTACTTGTTAACCTCGGTGTTTGTGTTTTCTCTTCTCTACTACTTAATTGCCTCTCTAGGACAAAGATTACTGCTGTCCCTATACCTTCTAGTCCTATGTCGTAGGTGCTAGGCTGCATTTCCTTAAGTTTTTATGGAACTTCATCTTCATAGTAACTCTGTTTGTTTTGTTTTGTTTTTGAGTTTTGTTTTTTCGAGATGGAGTTTCGCTCTTGTTGCCCTAGCGCTGGAGTGCAGTGATGGGAATCTCTGCTCACTGCAACCTCCGCCTCCCAGGTTCAAGCGATTTTTCTGCCTCAGCCTTCTGAGTAGCCGGGATTACAGGCACCCGCCACCTGGCTATCTTCATAGTAACTCTGTAAAGAAGATATTATTTAACCAACTTTCAGGTGTCGAAACTAAGGCTTGAAGAGGATAGGTGGTTTATCTAAGGTCATTCAGTGATGATATAGTTTGGATATGTGTCCTAGCCCAAATGTCATGTTGAAATGTAATCCCCACTTTTGGAGGTGGGGCCTGGTGGGAGGTGATTTGATCGTGGGGCAAATTTCTCATGAATAGTTTAGTACCATCTGTTTGGTGCTGTTCTCACAATAGTGAGTGAGTTCTCGCAAGATCTGATGATTTAAAAGTGTGTGGCACCTGCTGTCCTTCACTCTGGCTCCTGCTCTGGCCATGTAATGGACGTGCTCTCTCTTTGCCTTCTACCGTAATTGTAAGTTTCAGCCTCCCCAGAAGCCAGGCAGACGTCAGCACTGTGCTTCCTGTACGGCCTACAGAGCTGTGAGGAAATAAAACCTTTTTTTTTTTAAATTACGCAGTCTGAGGTATTTCTTTAAAGCAATGTGAGAATGGCCTAATACAAGCAGATAAGTGGCAGGGTCAGAATTTTGGCCAATTATCTGCCAAACTTACAAGCTTTGCTCTTAATTATTCTGTTACATTCTTTCAGTTAATATAAAGCCATTAGTTGCAATAAAATTTAAAATAGGCAATAGATGTTCTGTTGCAGTTATGATAGTCCCTTTATTTCCTTTAATTCTTGTCATATCCATTGGAATAAAAAGCTGAAACCCAGCTTTTTCATAAAGTACTCTCTTGGGGTAGAGAAGGCCCTATCATGCTGGTTCTTACTCTCTGGATGCAAACCTCTTCAGCTTCCTATCACAAGACTCCAGGGCACATAGTCAACTGGCTCAGAGAAGGCAAGAATTTTTGGTAGTGTCACCAAAATATTGTATAAGACCCAATACCCACATACTTATGGCTAATTTTTGTTCTTATCAAATTTAATTTTTTTACTAGATTGTAAGAATTTGTGGAAGGACATAATTTCATCCTAAAGGTTGCTTTTAAAAGCATTCTGTCAGGCCGGGCACGGTGGGTCATGCCTGTACTCTTAGCACTTTGGGAGGCCGAGACGGGTGGATCACTTGACATCAGGGTTGTTCAAAACCAGCCTGGCCAACATGGTGTCTCTACTAAAAATACAAAAATTAGCCTGTAGTCCCAGCTACTCGAGAGGCTGAGGCAGGAGAATTGTTTGAACCTGGGAGACAGAGGTTGCAGTGAGCCAAGATCGCTCCACTGCACTCCAGCCTGGGCAATAGAGTGAGATTCTGTCTCCAAAAACAAAAATAAAACAAAACAAAAAGTCATTCTATCATTCTGCTGCTCTTTACACTTTGGATATAAGTTTAATTTAGGACTAATATTTTCCTAAAACAATTTTTTTCCAGTTTGAGTCTCAAGTCCTAGTCTATTGTTTGGAATTTGGCTTCTATATAGGGCTTGAAAATTACAGTGTGTGCATCAGCATGCAAGACAGTAACTTTAAGGAACTTTTATTATTGCAGTAAAAGGATAGTTCTAAGTAATTTACAAATACTGACTTAAGTAATCTTCACAACAACATATGAGGTAGGTATTGTGATTATCATTACTTTGTAAGTGAGGGACCTCAGGCAAGGGCAGGTTAAATTTATAAAAGTCATTTAACTAGTAAGTGATAGTACTGGAATTAAAACCCAGGTAGTCCAACTCTTAACCGCTTCTCTCTAGCTGCATCTAAAACTTGGCTTTTCTATTTGGAACACTTGAGGACATGATCTCCCTTGCTAATGATCCAAGTTTTCTACCTGTTAGCTCTGTAACATTGTGAATTGGATAAATTGTCAGACTCTCAGTTTCCTCATTTATAAAGTGTGCATAATAATATGGTATAAGGCATTTAAGAGGAATAATTAAGATAATGGATGTGAAAGGTTTTTAGAAAAGTAGGATTGTAGTGATGTTAACAGTCGTTATTAATTACAGAGGCTATCCGGTAATTTGTAAGGTTATTTTGTAAAGATATAGGAAAGAATTTGTCAATTTTCCTCCTTTTCTTCTTTGTACTTTACTGAAACTATTCCAGCTCATTCTTGGTGATATCAGATCATCCATAAAAATTTCTTTGACAAAAAATATTTGGTTAGTTTCCTTCATTTAATGACACTTAAATTTGCCTCTTTTAATCATTTATTTTCTTTGGATTATAATTAGTTTTTCACAATCTAGTTCTTAATTATATTAAGTTTCAAGAGGGCAGAATCTGTCATTATTTATTCCTAGTGTATTGCAAAGTATCTGTAAATGTTTTTTAATCAATAAATATGAGGCATATATTTCTCTTTCTAAAACATGTAGCTTTAGTTGCTGGCATAATTTTAAAATCAATTTAGCTAACTTTTTTGAAGATTCCTACAATGTTCTAAGGTTTATGTCTTTAAGTAAGATTGACGATGGCTTTGAATTTAACCCTTATGTTTTTATGTTATAGGCCTTTCTCTAAATAGTCTCCTGAAGGAATAATTAAGTGAATAGAGAGAAAGCCCTGAACAACCTACATGAAATATAGTTTTGGTGTTGTTCAGCATGGAGGAGATAACAGTAGATGTTAGGATAGAAGAGGTAGGTGATTCTTCACTCTAAAAAAGTAGTTAATAGAAATAACTATTCACCCATAAAACATGGAATAAATTTTTGGGAAATACCATGGGGAAAAAAGAATATATAATGATTGTGGAAAACAGAATAGCATGATCTTTTTCCATGTGGTAGAAAATGGGATAACATGGGAAACTATTTCAGAAAGAGTAGGGCAAACAAGCAATGGTAAGAAAGAGAAAATTATCTATTCTTTCACAGTTAAGAATTGAGGCTTCAATGAAAATGAGGCAGGCCAGCCCAGGCCAGAGCTAAAGTTCAGGAATTACTGGATCCTAGAGGGGAAAATAAAACAACAAAGAGACTCAAACAGAAAGACCCAAGACACATCCATTGACTGTGTTCAAAAAACCACTTTCCCTTAACTCCTGGATGCACAACCAACCTCACATTTATATGTGGCCCTGTGAATAAGTAGTGGTCAATGACATGTGGGCAGAAGGTAGGTGGGCCGCTTCAAGGCTTGGCCCATATATTTCTTATGTACAATTTTCCGTACATCCTCATACTCAGTCTCCCAGGAAGATGGAGAAGATACATCAGATAAGTGGGGGACAGTAGACTCACTAACATAGCCATAGGGAAGGTCACTCCCCAACCAGAAACATCCAAATTGGATTTTGGATGAGCAAGAAATTCATTTTTATTGGATTAGGTCTCTAAGATTTTGGCATACATTTGTTAACACTGCATAGCGTTACTTACTCCAATATTCTCTACTTCCTAAGTTAGGTAATAAATGCTCACAATTTTAATAACTTGAAAGGTCTGGAGTTAGAGACTTTAAGACTTCATTTACCACTACAGAACTAATGTTGTTTTACATGAAATTTAAAACAACACTGTGACAGAACATTATGGTAAGAGTGCTTGATTTTTGTTTTAAATATTTTACAAAACACAGGTAAAAGATTGTGACAGAGACTACTGCTTTTTCACAAATAATAATTTTTTCTCTTTTTCCTATTAATAAAAAATCTAAATGTTGTTGGACACATGGCCACTAGCTGGAAATAACATCTTCCAGTTTAAGCTAAATGTTACCATGTCTGTTTGATCATGATAAGAAACACTTCTAAATAATTCCTTTAATGAAAAATAAAATAGTCATGCACTATTCTTCCCACTTTCACCCTTTCGATTAGGGTGAAAACATTAGGATGAAGATCAAGAGATGGAAGCTGTGAGTTAAGGATGACAGAATTGCACTACCAGATCTTGAGGATCTAACTTCATATTGTTTCATAAGAGCAAAATCAACTTCTTTTTCTTTAAAGGCATATTTGGGTTTTCCATTTTTTTTTTTTTTTTTTTTTGAGATGGAAGTCTCCCTCTGTCATCCAGGCTGGAGTGCAGTGGCGCAATCTCGGCTCACTGCGACCTCCGCCTCCTGGGTTCAAGCGATTCTCCAGCCTCAGCCTACTGAGTAGCTGAGACTACAGGGGTGCACCACCATGCCTGGCTAATTTTTTGTATTTTTAGTAGAGATGGGGTTTCACCATGTTGTCCAGGCTGGCCTCAAACTCCGGAGCTCAGGCAATCAGTCCATCTCAGCCTTGGGTTTTTCTTATGATACCATAAAGTAGGCCCCATTTAATAGAAGGTGGAATAGGCTAATTCCACAATATTCCATGAAATGAATGGCAGATAGAACCTCAGAAGGAATAATCTGAGCCACAGTTGCTTTTAGTATACATACAAGTCATATTTCTTACTCTGCTTAACTGCCATCCTTTAAGTATTTCGCCTATAAATCTGATGCTTTTTCTTAGTGCATTTTCTTCTGTTTATTTATACACTAAAGTCACAATTCCAGGTTCATAAGCTTTCACCAGGTTCATAAGCTTTCACACCTTCTATTGGTAAGTAAAGTCACTCACTGCACAAAATCTGAATTTACTGCAGGATGAAAAAGAAAAATAAATACGGTTTCAATTAAAATTATTGATTAAAGATACCAAAATCCTAGTATGTTGTATAAATCCTAAAAATGATTTTCTTCATTATAATAATATAGTAACAGAGGTTTTCATATATTTAACAAACAGTATCTGAGTTGATAGTTACATAAACAGAGATAGAACAGAAATATTATCTTCACTTTATAAATAAAAAACATGAGCTGTATGAAGTTAAATGACTTATGGAGGGTCTTGTGTCTTTAGTATTAATAATCTCTCTCCAAAAATGGTGGGATTCTTATGACATTTCTAAACATTTCTTAGTAACAGTATAAACACTATTTGATTGACAGGTGCACTCAAAGCTCAGACTTCACCACTGAGCAATATATCTGTGCAGCACAATCGCGATTGTACCCCTAAATATATCAAAAATTTTAAGTTAAAATAGATTGTTTTAATGGATTGCTTAGACTCAAATTTTTAAAGCCAATGGGATATAGCCATTTATTTTTTGCCAAAGCAATAATTTTTATTTTATTTTATTTTACTTTATTTTTATTTTTATACTTTAAGTTCTAGGGTAGACGTGCACAATGAGCAGGTTTGTTACCTAGGTGTACATGTGCCATGTTGGTGAGCTGCACCCATCAACTTGTTATTCACATCAGATATTTCTCCTAATGCTATCCCTCCCCCAGCCCCCCACCCCCAAACAGGGATGTTCCCCACCCTGTGTCCATGTGTTCTCATTGTTCAACTCCCACTTACGAGTGAGAACATGTGGTGATTGGTTTTGTGTCCTTGTGATATTTTGCTGAGAATGATGGTTTTCAGCCTCATCCATGTCCCAGCAAAGCACATGAACTCATCATTTTTTATGGCTGCATAGTATTCCATGGTGTATATGTGCCATATTTTCTTTACCCAGTCCATTATTGATGGACATTTGGGTTGGTTCCAAGTCTTTGCTATTGTAAATAGTTCCACAACAAACATATGTGTGCATGTGTCTTTACAATAGCATGATACATAATCCTTTGGGTATACCCAGTAATGGGATCGCTGGGTCAAATGGTATTTCTAGTTCTAGATCCTTGAGGAATCGTTACACTGTCTTCCACAATGGTTGAACTAATTTACACTCCCACCAACAGTGTAAAAGGGTTCCTATTTCGCTACATCCTCTCTAGCATCTGTTGTTTCCTGACTTTTTAATGATCGCCATTCTAACCGGCGTGAGATTATATCTCATTGCAGTTTGGATTTGCATTTGTCTGATGACCAGGGATGATGAGGATTTTTTCATATGTCTATTGGCTGCATAAATGTCTTATTTTGAGAAGTGTCTGTTCATATCCTTTGCCTACTTTTTGATGGGGTTGTTTGTTTTTTTACTCATAAATTTAAGTTCTTTGTAGATTCTGGATATTAGCCCTTTGTCAGATGGATGGATGGCAAACATTTTCTCCCATTCTGTAGGTTGCCTGTTCACTCTGATGATATTTCATTTGCTGTGTAGGACCTCTTTAGTTTAATTGGATCCCATTTGTCAATTTTGGCTTTTGTTGACATTGCTTTTGGTGTTTTAGTCATGAAGTCTTTGCCCATGCCTATATTCTGAATGGTATTGCCTAGGTTTTCTTTTAGGGTTTTTATGGTTTTAGGTCTTACACTTAAGTCTTTAATCCATCTTGAGTTAATTTTTTGTGTAAGGTGTAAGGAAGTGATCCAGTTTCAGCTTTCTACATATGGCTAGCCAGTTTTCCCAACACCATTTATTAAATAGGGAATCCTTTCTCCATTGCTTGTTTTTGTCAGGTTTGTGAAAGATCAGATGTTTGTAGATGTGTGGTGTTATTTCTGAGGCCTCTGTTCTGTTCCATTAGTCTATATATCTGTTTTCGTACCAGTATCATGCTGTTTTGGTTACTGTAGCCTTGTAGTATAGCTTGAAGTCAGGTAGGAGGATGCCTCCAGGTTTGATCTTTTTTGCTTAGGATTGTCTTGACTATGCAGACTCTTTTTTGGTTCTGTATGATCTTTAAAGTAGTTTTTTCCAGTTCTGTGAAGAAAGTCAGTGGTAGCCTGATGGGGATAGCATTGAATCTATAAATTATCTTGGGAAGTATGACCGTTTTCACAATATTGATTCTTCCTATCCATGAGCATTAAATGTTCTTCATTTGTTTGTGTCCTCTTTGATTTCCTT
This sequence comes from Hylobates moloch, assembly GCF_009828535.3. Taxonomy (NCBI): domain Eukaryota; kingdom Metazoa; phylum Chordata; class Mammalia; order Primates; family Hylobatidae; genus Hylobates; species Hylobates moloch. Next base: position 61,508,864 of record NW_026652286.1, on the reverse strand, counting down.
GCACCATGGTTTGTAGTCCTCTTTGAAGAGGTCCTTAACATCCCTCGTAAGTTGGATTCCTAGGTATTTTATTCTCTTTATAGTAATTGTGAATGGGAGTTCACTCATGATTTGGCTCTCTGTTTGTCTATTATTGGTGTATAGGAATGCTTGTGATTTTTGTACACAGATTTTTGTATCCTGAGACTTTTCTGAAGTTGCTCATCAGGTTAAGGAGATTTTGGGCTGAGACAATGGGGTTTTCTAAATACACCATCATGTCATCTGCAAACAGACAATTGGACTTCTTCCCTTCCTATTTCAATACCCTTTATTTCTTTCTCTTGCCTGATTGCCCTGGCCAGAACTTCCAATACTATGTTGAATAGGAGTGGTGAGAGAAGACATCCTTGTCTTGTGCTGGTTTTCAAAGGGAATGCTTCCAGTTTTTGCCTTTTCAGTATAATATTGGCTGTGGGTTTGTCATAAATAGCCCTTATTATTTTGAGATACGTTCTATCAATACCTAGTTTATTTAGAGTTTTTAGCATGAAAGGCTGTTGGATTTTGTTGAAGGCCTTTTCTGCATCTATGGAGATAATCAAGTGGTTTTTGTGGTTGGTTCTGTTTATGTGATGAATTTACGTTTATTGATTTGCATATGTTGAACCAGCCTTGCATCCCAGGGATGAAGCTGACTTGATTGTGGTGGATAAGCTTTTTGATGTGCTGCTGGACTCAGTTTGCCAGTATTTTATTGAGGATTTTCACATTGATGTTCATCAGGGATATTGGCCTAAAATTCTCTTTTTTTGTTGTATCTCTGCCAGGCTTTGGAATCAGGATGATGTTGGCCTCATAAAATGACTTAGGGAGGATTCCCTCTTTTTCTATTGATTGGAGTATTTTCAGAAGGAATGGTACCAGCTCCTCTTTGTACCTCTGGTAGAATTCGGCTGTGAATCCATCTGGTTCTGGACTTTTTTTAGTTGGTAGGCTATTAATTATTGCCTCAATTTCAGCACCTGTTATTGGTCTATTCAGAGATTCAACTTCTTCCTGGTTTAGTCTTGGGAGGGTGTATGTGTCGAGGAATTTATCCATTTCTTCTAGATTTTCTAGTTTATTTGCATAGAGGTGTTTATAGTATTCTCTGATGGTAGTTTGTATTTCTGTGGGATCAGTGGTGATATATTCTTTATCATTTCTTATTGCATCTATTTGATTCTTCTCTCTTTTATTAGTCTTGCTAATGTTCTATTTTGTTGATCATTTCAAAAAACCAGCTCCTGGATTCATTGATTTTTTGAAGGGTTTTTTGTGTCTCTATCTCCTTCAGTTCTGCTCTGATCTTAGTTATTTCTTCTGCTAGCTTTTGAATGTGTTTGCTCTTGCTTCTCTAGTTATTTTAATTGTGATGTTAGAGTGTCAATTTTAGATCTTTCCCGCTTTCTCTTGTGGGCATTTAGTGCTATAAATTCCCCCCTACACACTGCTTTAAATGTGTCCCAGAGATTCTGGTATGTTGTGTCTTTGTAATCATTGATTTCAAAGAACAACTTTACTTCTGCCTTCATTTTGTTATTTACCCAGTAGTCATTCAGGAACAGGTTGTTGAGTTTCCATGTAGTTGTGCAGTTTCAAGTGAACTTCTTAATCCTGCGTTCTAATTTGATTGTACTGTGGTCTGAGAGACAGTTTGTTGTGATTCTGTTCTTTTATATTTGCTGCGGAGTGTTTTACTTCCAATTACGTGGTCAGTTTTACAGTAAGTGTGATGTGGTGCCGAGAAGAATGTATATTCTGTTGATTTGGGGTGGAGAGTTCTGTAGATGTCTATTAGGTCCATTTGGTCCAGAGCTGAGTTCAATTCCTGGATATCCTTGTTAATTTTCTGTCTCGTTGATCTGTCTAGTACTGATAGTGGAGTGTTAAAGTCTCCCACTATTATTGTCTGGGTGTCTAACTCTCTTTGTAGGTCTCTAAGAACTTGCTTTATGAATCTAGGTGCTCCTATATTGGGTGCATGTATATTTAGGATAGTTAACTCTTCTTGTTGAATTGATCCCATTACCATTATATAATGGCCTTCTTTTTTTTTTTTTTAATCTTTGTTGGTTTAAAGACCAGGATTGCAACCCCTGCCTTTTTTTTTTTTTTTTTTTTTTTTTTTTTTTGCTTTCCATTTGCTTAGTAGATCTTCTTCCATCCCTTTATTTTGAGCCTATGTGTGTCTTTGCACTTGAGATGGGTCTCCTGAATACAGCACATCGATAGGTCTTGACTATCCAATTTGCCATCTTGACTATCCAATTTGCCATTCTGTGTCTTTTAATTGGGGCATTTAGCCCATTTACATTTAAGGTTAATATTGTTATGTGTGAATTTGATCCTGCCATTATGATGCTAACTGGTTATTTTGCCTATTAATTGATGCAGTTTCTTCATAGCATCCATGGTCTTTACAATTTGGTGTGTTTTCGCAGTGTCTGGTACTGGTTGTTCTTTTCCATGTTTAGTGCTTCCTTCAGGAGCTCTTGTAAGGCAGGCCTGATGGCGACAAAAATCTCTCAGCATTTGCTTGTCTGTAAAGGATTTTATCTCTCCTTCACTTATGAATCTTAGTGTAGCTGGATATGAAATTCTGGGTTGAAAATTCTTTTCTTTAAGGATGTTGAATATTGACCCCCCACTCTCCTATGGCTTGTAGGGTTTCTGCCGAGAGATCTGCTGTTAGTCTGATGGGCTTCCCTTTGTGGGTAACCTGACTTTTCTCTCTGGCTGCCCTTGACAATTTTTCCTTCATTTCAGCCTTGGTGAATCTGACAATAATGTGTCTTGGGGTTGCTCTTCTCAAGGAGTATCTTTATGGTGTTCTCTGTATTTCCTGAATTTGAATGTTGGCCTGTCTTGCTAGGTTGGTGAAGTTCTCCTGGTTAATATCCTGAAGATTGTTTTCTAACTTGGTTCCATTCTCCTCATCACTTTCAGGTACACCAATCAAATGTAGGTTTGGTCTTTTCACATAGTCGCATATTTATTGGAGGCTTTGTTTGTTTCTTTTCACTCTTTTTTCTCTAATCTTGTCTTCTTGCTTTATTTCATTAATTTCATCTTCAATCACTGATATTCTTTCTTCCACTTGATTGAATCTGCTATTGAAGCTTGCGTATGTGTCACGAAGTTCTCGTACTGTGGTTTTCAGCTCCATCAGGTCAGTTAATCTCTTCTCTACACTGGTTATTCTAGTTAGCTATTTATCTAACTTTTTTTAAAAGTTTTTAGCTTTCTTGAGATGGGTTCGAACATCCCCTTTTAGCTTGGAGATGTTTGTTATTATCCACCTTCTAAAGCCTACTTCAGTCATCTCATCAAACTCATTCTCCATCTAGTTTTGTTCCCTTGCTGATGAGGAGCTGTGTTCCTTTGAAGGAGAAGAGGCATTCTGGTTTTTGGAATTTTCAGTCTTTCTGCTCTGGTTTCTCCCCATCTTTGTGGTTTTATCTACCTTTGGTCTTTGATGTTGGAGACCTACAGATGGGGTTTGGTTTAGATGTCCTGTTTGTTTGATGTTGATGGTGTTCCTTTCTGTTTGTTAGTTTTCCTTCTAACAGACAGGCCTCTCAGCTGCAGGTCTGTTGGAGTTTGCTTGAGGTCCACTCCAGACCCTGTTTGCCTGGGTGTCACCAATGGAGGCTGCGGAACAGCAAATGTTGCTGCCTGATCCTTCCTCTGGAAGCTTTGTCCCAGAGGGGCACCTGCCTGTATGAAGTGTCTGTCAGCACCTACTGGGTGGTGTCTCCCAGTCAGGCTACACAGGGTCAGGAACCCACTTGAGGAGGCCGTCTGTTATAGGAGCTCGAACGCTGTGCTCGGAGAGCAACTGCTCTCTTCAGAGCTGTCAGACAGGGACGTTTAATTCTGCATAAGCTCTCTGATGCCTTTTGTTCAGATATGCCCTGCCCCTAGAGGTGGAATCTAGAGAGGCAGTAGGCCTTGCTGAGCTGTGGTGGGCTCCACCCAGTTCGAGTTTCCCTGCTGCTTTGTTTACATTGTGAGCATAGAATCGCCTACTCAAGCCTCAGCAATGGTGGATGACCCTCCCCCCACCAAGCTCCAGCATGCCAGATCTATCTCAGACTGCTGCACTAGCAGTGAGCAAGGCTCTGTGGGCATGAGACCTGCTGATCCAGGCATGGGAGGGAATCTCCTGGTCTGCCAGTTGTAAAGAGTGTGGGAAAAACGTAATATTTGGGCAAGAGTGTACTGTTCCTCCAGGTACAGTCACTCACAGCTTTCTTGGGCTGGGAAAGGGAAATCCCCCGACCCCTCGTGCTTCCTGGGTGAGGCGATGCCCCATCCTGCTTTGGCTCACCTTCCGTGGGCTGCACCCACTGTCCAACCAGTCCCAATGAGATGAATCTCCTCAGTCGGAAATGCAGAAATCACCCATCTTCTGCATTGATCTCCCTGGGAGCTGTAGACCAGAGCTGTTCCTATTCAGTCATCTTGGAAGCTCTCCCAAAGCAAGAATTTAAACTCAACTGAAAGTTGAGCAAAAGGTCTTACCTTTATTCTTACTTTACAATAACATAAATAGTGGCCATAAAAATTGATTGATATGGAAAATCTTTTTTTATAAAGTAAGCAACAAAAATAAAAAGCAACTGCTAATGCTGGTAGATAAATAAAAACAAAGTAAATACATCTAAGAATGATTACAAAGATCATTAGATATGTTCTAGAAGTTCTTACAAAATTAAGGATTTGGGTATATCTTAGTGACTAAAATTATGATGCATATTTTAGGGAAATTCTCCATAAATGATCCATAGGTTCAGATAAATTGCATACTCATTATTGAGCCATTATTTTATTCTCTGGCACAATAATTATTCATCTCAAATTGGCAGGAAACAAAGTGATAATAGCTGCTTGTATAATGTAAAATTTAGAATAAAATCTATATTGGAAGTCCTCCCTAAGTCTTTTCTCACATATATTGATAACTGTTGATATTATCTTGGATGGTGTTACACATTGGTTCTCTTGATGTTTATGCATCAAGAAAGGTCAATAAATAAAAGTAAGTATTGCTCATTGCTTGACTGAAATAGGGTTCTTAATACTGTCTTTTATCTCATCTATTTAAATGTAAATTTCAAATATTTGCCTTAAAGAACTTTGTCTTTTTAAAAACTTTTTACTTTGAGCTAAATAGAATTATATGCAGCTATAAGAAATAATAGAGAGAAATCTGATGTGCTCCTTATTCAATTTCCCTCAATGGTAACCTTGAAAACATATTATGTAATATAGTAGAATATCACAGCTAGGATATTGGCATTGAAAGGGTCAAGATACAGAATATTTACATATTGAAGCAGTTTTGTATTTTTGGATTAAATTTCATTTGTTTCAATGCATAAAATTATTTTTATATACAGCTGAAGTATATTTGTCAATATTTTGTTAAGAATTTTTACATCTATGTACATGAGGGATGTTGATCTGTCTCATTTTCTTGGCATTCTTTTATCTGGTTTTAATATCAAAGTAGTACTAGATTTATAAAATGTCTCAAAAAGTGTTTCCTTTTCTTCTACTTTCTGGAACAGATTGTATGGAATTTGTGTTAATTTATTAAATTCCTGGTTGATTCTCAAGGAAAACATACTGTGCCTTAGGATTTCTATTTTGGTAGTTTTAAAATTGCCAATTCAATTTCCTTTACATTTATAGGGCTATTCAAGTTGTCTATTTCTTATTGGGTGAGTGGTATAGTTTGTGCTTTTTTAGGAATTAGTTCATTTCATCTAAGTTGTCAAATGTTATGTACATAGAGTGCTCATAGTACTCTTTTATGACCCTTTTGATGTCTGCAAGATCTGTAGTGATATCCCCTGTTTGATTCTTGATATTGGTAAGTTGTGTCTTTTCTCTTTTTTCCTTTTCAATCTTGCTAATTTGTCAATTTTATTAATATTTCCAAAAAACCAGCTGTTTGTTGTATTCATATCCTGTATTGATTCCTGTTTTTAATTTCACTGCTTTCTGCTCTTATCTTTATTATTTCCTTCATTCTTTGGTTTTATTTTTGCTCTTCTGTTTCTAGGTTCTGGAGTTTGAGTTTGTATTACTGACTTGAGACTTTACCTCTTTCCACATGAGTGCATTTAGTACTATACTTTCCCCTCTCAGCACAATTTTATAGTATGTCTGACAAATTTGGTAAGTTTGGTTTTTAATTTTATTTATTTAAATGTATTTTATTTTCCTTAAGACTTTCTCTTCACTCCTTGGGTTATTTAGAAGTGCTTTGTTTAGTTTCTAAGTGTTTGAAGATCTTTCCATCATGTTATTGATTTCTGGTTTGATTCCATTGTGGTAGGAGAATACAATCTGTATAATTCCAATCCTTTTAAATTTGTTGATGTTTCCTTTATGGCTCAAGGGGCAGTCGTATGTTTAGGATATGTTTTATCAGCACTTCAAATAAATGAGTATTTTTATTTTTTTGTTATTGAATGGAAAGTTCTATCAGTGTCGATTAGATTCTTTTGGCTGATGGTGTTAAGTTCTTCTGTATCACTGCAGATGTCTTACCTAGTCCTATTGGTTAAACAGAAGTATTGAATTCTCCAACTGTAATTGTGAATTTGTCTTTCTTCCTTTTAGCTCTACCAGCTTTTGCTTCACATATTTTAAGCTTGTTTGGTGCATACATATTTAGGATTGTGATGTCTTCTTAGTGGATTGACTCATCTTGATAAAATGTGCCTCTCTTACTCCAATAATTGTTTTTGCTCTGAAGTCTATTTTATTACATATTAATATAGCCACTTTCACTTTGTTTTGATTAATGTTTTATGATATTTTTTCCATCATTTAACTTTCACAAATATTATATCTAAAGTGAATTTCCTCTAGGCTGAATACAGTTAGGTCATTTTTTAATAAAATCTAATCTACCAATCTCTTAATTGGTATTTTTAGACCATTTACATTTAATATAACTATTATATAGTGTTATGGCTCAAACCTATTTTTTTCCTGTTTGTTACTTTTCTGAATTTTTTGGTTCATTTTTTCTGTCTTCATTTGAGTTGCTTGAAAATTTTTACAGATTCCATTTTTATTTATCAGTAGTTTTTTGAATATATTTATTTGTATCACTTTATTGGTGATTTATCTAAGTATTACATTATTTTTACATAATTTATCTCTGCTGGCATCATCCTTCAACTAGTTCAAATTAAGTGTAAAACCTTATTTGTCTTAAATATCTATCTTATGTTCATTTAGATGAATGACATAAAATTTTATTTTTGTTTCAACTATCAAACCACAATTTAGAAAACTCAACAGAAGACTATTGAATTCCTCATGTTTTTGCTTAAGAAAGTTTTTTATTTTATCATTTCCCTTCTTTTTAAGAAACTTCTATTAACCATTTTTTTTTCAGGGCAGGTCTGCTTGGTGGTGACAAAATCTTTTCATTTTACTTCATCTGAGGAGATCTTGATTTCTCCTTCATTCCTGAATATTTTCCCTGGGCATAGAACACTGGGTTAACAGTTCATTTTTTTCAGCATTTGAAAAATTCAGTGCCACCTTCTGGCCTCCATGGTGTCAAAGGAAAGCTCTGTCATTCATTTTTTTTCACAATAGTTAAGATATAATTAATTTCTCACTACTTTCAATATTTGTTTCTTTAGTTTTTAGAAGTTTAATAGTGACATATTTTGATGTGGATTGCTATGGGATTTATTAAATTGGGTTTAACTCAGATTCTTTAATTTGTAGTTTCTTTTGCTAAACTTGGAAAGTTTTCAGTCGTTATTTCATTGAGTTCTTTCTCAGAACTGCTTTTTCTCCTCTCTTTCTAGGATACTAATAACACAAATGTTCAATCATTTTCACGTAGTTATTCAGGTCTTTGAGCCTTTAAAAATTTTTTTTCCAGTCTGTTTTCTGTTTTTCAGATTTGGTAATTTCTATTTTTCTATCTTCCAATTCACTGATTTTTCTTCTTTCCTCTCTATTCTGCTGTTGAACCTAGTATTGAGACTTTTACTTTGGTAACTGTATTTTTTAGTTCTAATTTTATTTTTTTTTATCTGTGATATCTTCCACTTTCTTGATAAGTCATTTTTTTTCATTTGTTTCAAGTATGTTTATAATTGTTCATTGAGGAATTCAAAAATGACTGTTTTAAAATCTATTAACTTGGTACAAAAGTAATTGCGGTTTTCACCATTCTGTTCAATGGCAAAAACCACAATTACTTTTGCTCCAACCTATTATTTGAGATAATTTTAACATATCTGTTACTTCAGTGTTACTCTTTTTTGTTTGTTTGTTTTGTTTTTAAATTCAAGGATGTAATTTTTCTTGGTATGATAAGGGATTTTTTTTTTTTAAACCTGGACATTTTGGGTTCTTTATGAGACTCCAGATCTTATTAAATCTTCTGTCTTATAAAAGTTTATAATCTCAGCTGGGCGCAGTGTCTCACCCCTGTAATCCCAGCACTTTGGGAGGCCAAAGTGGGCGGATCACTTGAAGCTAGGAGTTGGAGGCTAGCCAGACCAACATACTGAAACTCTGTCTCTACTAAAAATACGAAAAATTAGACAGGCTTGTTGGTGGGCACCTGTAACCCCAGCTACTCGGGAAACTGAGGCAGGGGAATCCCAGCTACTCTGGGAGGTGGAGGTTGCAGTGGGCCAAGATCAGGCCACTGCACTCCAGCCTGGGCAACACAGCAAAGACTCTATCTCAAAAAAACAAAAAAATGTATAATCTTCTGGCTTTCTCTGACTCAGCTCCAGCAGAAGGGAAACACTGCATTATTACTTTTAAGTAGCAGTAGAAGTCCAAGTTCCCCACTGACCTGGCTCCCCACTAGGCCTCTACTGATGTCTTCCTTGCTAGGAGAGGTAAGAATACCTCATTACTGCTCCTCAACTACTTTCCCCTAATGCCATGGATTGGGTGGCCTAATTACCACTAGACAGTGCTATAAGACTTAACTCTCCAATAGGCCTCCTCTGACAACAATCCAGAAGGGAAGAAAAGATTCCTGTTTTTACTGCCTAGTAGGGATAGAATTGCAGGTCCTCCACATTGCCTCCATGTAAAGTAGGAAGAGTGGTTAATTCCTCCCTGGTTGGAATGCAAACTGAGCCTTCTCTTACACCACCCTGGAAGGGTATTGAGGAGCCACCTTGTTATAGCCTAGTAAGCGTGGAAGTCTAGTCTCCCTAATCAACTTTTGCTGACTTGGGTGGGGATTGTGCCTCAGTTTTTCTGTTTTTGAATTTGAATGATGTAGAGTAGTTACTGTTTAACACTTTTCTGCACCTTTCTTTGTCGTTTGACTAGAGAGAGAAGGCTTTTGTTGGTGTTTTTTTCTTTCTGTGTTGTTTTGTTTTGTTTTACTTTTGTTTGTACCTCTGGGTGTTCTAGGTTACAAGCTTCTTCAGCTCCAAATCTTGAATATATGAGGAAAATAAAACCCAGGAAATTCACCATCATACCATGAGATCCCAATATTCCTAGCTGATCTGCCTTCTTCTCTCTACCATTTATATTTTTTCTGTTTCTTTTATATACAATGTCCAGAGGTTGTGGTTGTATTTAGAGGGACTAATAGAGAAAAGTGTACCTACTTTACCTTCCCAGAAGTAGAAGTCTGTGTTGTATACTTTTGTTAGTTTATTGACTATCATGTTTCTGTTTGCCCACCAAAATTTCATTGTTTCACACAAGAATTTCTTTTAGAAACCCGCTGTGAGCAGAGTGGTTAGTGTTGGGTCATAAACCAGAGGCAGGGTTGGGAGTTTATCAGAGTCCTCAGCTTTACTTTAGCAGGCTGGAGAAGACTTTGTAGTGAAGTGAAATTTGTATCAGCCTTGGAGTCAGATTAACTTGGAATGGTAGACTTAACTTGTAGTTGCTATCAACCATGTGACTATCAGGTTTCCTATCCATAAAATCAAGGCAAAACCTATCTCATAGTGTAGTTGCAAATTTCAAATGATGTATTTGAAAATGTACAAGATATCAGGTGCTCAACAAGTACTAATTTTGTTTTCTCTGTCGCTCACTTGTAAGTGGAAATGCAAGTATCTATTACTTTCTTACTTTAATATAGCCAAGCTCTTTAGATATCAAATAAGTCTATTTATATTTTATGAATCAAAGGCTAATGATCAGACTTGCAAATTGAAAATAGGCCACTCCTTTTACACTAGAGATTTTACTGAACAGAAAAATCCTTTCATAGAAACAGCATCATTTTTTTTCTGTCCTTGAGGTAAGAAGAGCTTGCAATGAAGAGAAGTATAAGCCATGAAGTAGTAAGGTTTTACAGCCATAATTCTACAGTTGATTATAAAATCTGCTCCCCCTCCATTACTTGTTACATCATAAGAAAAGAAATGTGAATATAGTAACCAGCTATAGAGCAGAGCTGCCCTGTATGCCTGATCATAAAAATCACCTGAGGCATTTACTAAAATTAAAGTTTCCTAGGATGCAGCTATAGTGTGTGTGTGTGTGTGTGTGTGTGTGTGTGTGTGTGTGTGTGTGTATTATGAAAATACATTCTAGTTTTGGCCATGAAACATTATCAACATCAACATGTTAGGACTGCCAAATTTACGTATATGTAAAACCCTAGAACCAAGTGAACACTAATCACATCTGGAATCAATATATGTGCCAGATAATTTGTAATAGCCAATTAGATGAAGTTTGGGAAACACAATGACCTACTATTTACTATTAAAAAAAAAACTGCTTCATTTTCATAGCTCAGCAATGCGTGCTTTTACTGTGGGATTTTCATGCTGTCCCTCAACTTTCCAAATAGTAGAAGGTTATGTGTGGACCTCATTCTGTTGAGGGCCCTCAGGATGCACCCAATCCATGTAGACAACCTCAACAGCCACCAGAGAGAGAAGCAAGGTGACTAATGTACCATTGCAGGAAAACACCTTTTACCCTGCCCCCACAAAAATAAGTGTGTATGTGTGTGTGTGTGTGTGTGTGTGCTCTTTGTATTGATAATAAGGTTTAATATATAAATACAAATAATCATGTGTGTGATATATATATGTCTGTGCACACACACACACACATATATATATATAATATTATATAAGTCACCGTGGCTCACTGGAGGTCATAAACACCCCCACTTCCACTGCCAGACCTACTGAACCAAAATCTCTAGAGGAAAGGCCTGATAATGTATGTTGTTAGCCACCATCTCTTTGGATTTAGCAAACGTACCTTTAGATATCAACATTCTTTGACATTGCATCCTGAAAATGCAGAATTATATTTGAAATTAATAATATCTTCCCAGATGCCCTTATTTTTTAAAAACAAATTATTCTACAATCCCAAGATTTTATTGCTTAGCAAAATGTGGCCAACAGACCCCTTGAAGTCCCTGAAACTCTTTCAGAGGATTTGCAATGTCAAAACTATTTTCCTAATGATACTATGATGTGATTTTGCCTTTTTCTGTGTTCACATTTGCACTGATGGTGCAAAAGCAATGGTGGGCAAATCTTCTATTGTCTTAGCACAAATCAAGGTAGTGGCAACGAAGTGTACTGTAATTATTATATTCTTCACTAGCCACAGACTTGCAGTAAAAATGAATAAATGCTAGTTTCACTTAATGTCCTTAATGAAGCATTACAATTTTTTTAAACTGTCTTTTTTTTTTTACATGCCTTTTTAATTTTCTGTTTGACAGAATGGAACCTACATATGCACTGTTTATGCTGCATTCTGAAATATGTTCATCTAGGGAAAAAACATTTGTGCCATTATTTGTGTTGAGAGCTGAAATAATCATGTTTCCCACAGGAAATCATTTCCACTTGTATGTAGAGTTCAGAGATAAACTGGCTATTTAGACAGGCATTTGGCAGACTTCTTCTTATGTGAACAAAGCAAGTCTGTCACTTAAAAAGAAAAAAAAGCTAATGGCATTTTTTTTTTTTTTTTGCCAATGCTACAATTTGAGTTTTCAAGCAAAAATTTAAATTAAGAAAAATTGGTAATATCACTATGAGCTTGACAATGTCTTCATACTTAAAGATATTTCTGATGAGATTGGTGGTGATATTAATAATGTGATTTTGAATATTGTATATTTTAACATTTGGAAGATCACATAACTGAGTATTTTACAAATGACTAATGCATGATATTATAAAATCACTAATGAGTAAAATACTCATTCAGGATGCTAGACACATCAATGGACTTTAATGTAGCAAGGACAAAAAGTTCATTGATATGATTTCAGATTTGGCAGTGTAATTAAACTCTGAGGAAATTACCATTTGTGAAGTTTTACTATCAAAAAGAAAGGATCCACAATTATCTGAAAATGTTTTTAAAAATACTTGTCTCTATTCCGATTACATAGTTGTGTGAGGCTAGATTTTCATCAAGTTCTTCAACCAAACAATAAATTATAATATATTGAATGTAGAAGTAGTCATAAAATCCAGATGTAGCCTGTTTGTAAAAAATATAAAGTAGTCTCATTCCACTTAGTATTTTTGAAATTATTAAAATTATAATATACTATCACATAACAAATTAATTTTTTAAATAAACTAATACAAATATGCAATATTTTTTTATTTCAGTTTTACAAATGAGAAGTAGTCATAAATATAACCCAGATAAATAAAAGCTGGCAGAAATTTTTCAAATATTGTAAGAGTTGTAAATGGATTCCGAAACCAAAATACTACAAATCATTAGTGTAGAAGATTACAAAGCAGTCCTATGTATGCCTCAGACATTGTTAATTTGTCTTTGATACCTTGAAGTTAGGCCAGGCATGGTGGCTCAAGCCTGTAATCCCAGCATTTAGGGAGGCTAAGGTGGTGGATCTCTTTGAGGTCAGGAGTTTGAGACCAGCCTGGCCAATATGGAGAAATTCCATCTCTGCTAAAAATACAAAAAAAATAGTGAGGCATGGTGGCACACACCTATAGTCCCATATACTTGGGAGACTGTGGCTTGAGAATCCTTTGAACCAGGGAGGCAGAGGTTTCAGTGAGCCAAGATTGCGCCATTGCACTCCAGCCTGGGCTACAGAGCAAAACTCCTGAAGTCTGTTAACTCATATTTGTTTAATTAATAAATGCATAAAATAGAGTTATAAATTTTCTTTGCAATATGTATTGCTAATGTGTAGTGCTATTCTTCCCAAGACTTATCCCAAGGAAGTGAAATGTCTATATGTCCTAATGCCGGACTCTATACTTAGAAAAGCTGTATTAGTATTTTGCTCCATAAAGATCTTCTAGGACTCTCAATTGAATTCTTGGAAAATGATATTATCCCTTTTAAATAGCCATTTTCCACAGCAGTGAGTTCAAATCATGAAAAATTAAACGTAAGCTCTTTAGCATGGATAAATACAAATCATGAAGACTGATAGCCTATGCAAAATTATAAGAGAAGTTGAGAAGACTATTGAAGATTACAGAGAAGGTGGCAGGAGTAAAAGGGAAACATTTTTTGTGTATGTAATAGGAGTTAGATGTACATAAATTCTCATAACCTGAACATGTAATTATTGAACAAATTTTACAAATGAGGAAGTAGATGCCCAGAATTTTAGAACTGATACTGAAATCCAGTTCTATATGTCTTCAATATCAGTGTTTTCATTGACCCTAAAGGGCTCTGCACTAATCTGGGAAATTTGTCTCTTTCTCTCTTTCCAGTGACGCTTCCTAAGATGGTACTTGATATAAGATAATACCTGCACCTTTTAATTCAGAGTGAAGATGACACAAGGCTTACATAAATTCACTTTACTTTCTCAATATTCATATTTGGCAAGAACAATAAATTGCATATGCCAGTACAACTAGAGGAGCAGAAGAAGGAATAGGTAGAAGAGTCATTTTAAAACGTGTAAATATATGGGGATGAATTTTTTTTATTTTCTTTACAGAGAGAGCCCCAGCAATATAATTATTGCACTTACTGCTTAAAAGTTACTGAGTATCAAGCAATAATAATACCTTCAAACTTTAGACTATTCTAAGTCCCCTCTGAAAGAAATAGAAAACAGTGACTTTCTACCACTCAGGTGTCTCAACAATGTCACTGGTTCTAAAGAACTCTGTCTCTGCAAAAATTAAAATGCCCCCTAATCTTCAAATAGTCATCATTTCTAGGCTATTACTGCACGCTAACTAGAGAATTTCTATAATAACCGGATGTGAAAAATGTATTCTGGTTCTCCCAACCGTCTGCTTTGGGAAATAAGACATTGATTAAGAATTTGACAGGGATTTTCATATATAGTAATTACATTTGACTTGTGTTAGTGTGCGTTATATGTGTGTGCACATGTGTGTGGGTATTGATGGGTGTTTGAAACTATTACATAAATATTAACTCTCCCCTGAGAGCAGTTTCTGCCTTCAATAATTTAAAATATACATAAATATCTACAAAGCTCTTATTCACAATAGAACATTTCCTATTTTCAGAATTTTAAAAACAGTAATTTTCTGATTAAAAAACTCCATTTAAAGCAAATACACTTGGAAAACAATACAATTGTCATTTGTTGAATTCCCTACATGTTATTAAAAGGGTTCTATTTCCTCTGAGAACTTGAAGAAAAGAGAAAAAAAGTTACCTTTTGAGTAAAATGAGTGGAATGAGCTTATAATGTAAGGATGGAGACTGTCTCCTAAATTTATTGGAATAATTACCTTGAGAATGGTGCTTCAGTTTAATCAATGAAATATCCTAGGACTGTTGTGAGGACTAAATAAGATAACATGTGAGAAGTGTTAATGTCTGCCACATAGGAATTTTTATTGTTATTACCAGGATTATTGCCTGACCAGAATACCAACGTGGTTATCAAGGTAGTAAATCTGGGGGATTAAGTGAAACAGGCCCAGAAAGGTTTTCCTGGTCGGGCAATCATCTTTCAAAACCATCTGCCTCTCTCTGAGTCAGGATACACCAAACTACTGAGTTTCTGATTCCCTCAGAATTAGTGAGGAAGGTACTAGGAAAATAATTTTGGCTTCCAACTACTAGAATGTGTCACTCCATGTTAACTATCTCCTTGGCTATCTAGTTTACACAATTAGTGTCAAAGGAATTTATTTTTTGAATCTGTGTCTTTTCTTTTTTTGTTGTTGTTTTTTGCATGAACTAAGAAAGTCCATTTCTCAGGCAGGAAGACTGAAAACTAGATTACCTATGGAGGCTTGATTGTAGTTTTCCAGCTGGCTTTTCTCTGCAAATACACACACTATTCATGTTAACGTGTTATTAAAAATTTCAAAACTTCCATTGTGTCTCATTAAAGTCCACGGCTCATTTACCACTCTCTAGATTACTACTTAAAAAATCCTTGCATGTGAAGTGGTGAAATACTTCCTAGTGAAGTGTTTGACAGTCACGTTGAAACATAAAGAGCTGAAAGACTGCAGAAAAAAAGTTAAAGTTCTAGAGAAGCATAATGTCAATTTTATAAGCACTGTTACATGAAAAGAAGTTACATTTTTAAATGATGTATAGCTTACTAGGATAAAAACAAGGACCAATTGTTAGAAATCAATCACAGATGTGTCAGAATAATCCTGAACTTGTTGCTTTCCTTGCTGCCTTAGAGTCAGTCACCTAGAGCTTCTGATTCTATACACTAACCAACTCATCTTCATCCTCATTCTCACTTCTTTAGATCAAGCTCTCATCCATGACTCCCCCCAGTAGCTCACTGATTATCTTTCTGCATGCTACTAATGCCACTAGCATCATATCTTTTGAAGTATAGGTAGGATAATATCAATTCCCTGCTTAGTAACCTATCACAACTACCCTTGTCAATGGCAATGTTTTCAAGACAAATTTTTCAGACATACTTTTTGAAGATAAGAATGTTACGGTTTTTAAACATTGGGTTTTTATGGTGATGACAGCTAACATTTAATGTATTACTAATGAATTTATAACTCTTTTAAAGTGAAGATTTGAAAGAATCTTAGAATAAACTTCAGTTTCTTAGTTCTCTAGGGATTTGTGAACATATTCTTAGAGGCCTATAATGTGTTTTTTTCCTTCAAGAAGATTGAAAGACACTGGTATACATGGATTTTCCTAAACTCCTTACATCTCTTGTTATTTCCCACTACAAACTCAATATTCTAGCCACGTAGAACTTCTCATTTTTTGGTAACTCGTCTCACACTTTCACACCTCTATGTCATTGCATATGTTGTTCCCTCTGCTGGAAATGCCTCTCCTCCTCTTCTCTGCTCAGTGAGCAGTTACTGATATTTCAAGATCCAATTCTATTTTCACCTCCTTGGGAAATATTTCTGGTGTATCTGGGTTCCTACCTCATTTTATATCAATTACCATTTTGTGTATTTATGTATTTTTGTGGTGTTTCTTCACTTGATGGTGAGCTTTTCAGTGAGATAAACTGTGTAAGTCATCTTTGTATTTTTTTGTACTTCCATAGTATTCCATAATACCAGGTTCATGGATGGCTCTATCTAAGTTGAATGGAATTAGATTTTGTTTTAGCCTAAAGAACTTCCTATTTTCCCTGTGGGGTAGGTTTTCCCTTGATGGGTCACATAGTAGTGTTATCCCAGTGGGCATCTTAGCATAGTGTGGGTTGTTGGACTCTTTCAGTAGTAAATTTCCATAGTCACAAACTGCATTTGTTAGAAGGGGGTGGTTTGAAACAATGTATGATCAACCAAGATTGACTTGGTCCTACCTATGATTAATATGACTTTACACTATTCTTGGTATATATAAGTTTTACAGTGAAGGTAGCTTTCTTTTATTTATTTATTTATCAGTCTGTCAGCCAATACTTAATGAGCACCTACTATAGGCAGCCACTGTGCTCAGAGTTGGAAACACACCATTAAACACCAACAAGTTGTTCCTTGTTCCTGTCTCCTTCTTCCCTTTTAGGTAACAGAAGATACCTTTATTCCTGCTGTCACCTCATTTTTGAAACTTGCCCTGAAATCCTATCTGTCTCCAGAAACATTACTTTTGGGTCTATCTTCATGAATTTTTTTTTCCACCCTCCCCTTTCCCTTATTTTTCCAGTAAATGTAAGCCATTATAATATATTTTCTCAGAACTCACTGTTAACTTACTTTGTTAAGCTAATTGCCAGAGAAGTTAATGATTGCTGACTAAGTTGTCAGCAACTAGCCATAGCTTAACACAATACTGTTGTGCCCTTTGTTGAAAAAATGTTCTAACTACCTTACATGTATTACATCATTTAGTTCTTTGAAACTTATACATTATTATTGTTATCCACATTTTACAGATGATAAAACTAAGACCCGAAGAAGTTAAATAACATACCCAAGGTCACACATCTAGGAAGTGGTTGAGGTAGGATCTAATCCTAGTCAGTTTAATTACCTTTAACCAATTAATTGAACTTTCAGTCCCCATGTCCCACTCTCCAACAGTGCTATTAAAAAAAAAAAAAAAAAATCTCTTGTAAACTCTGAAATACAGGACATAATGGATAGTCAGAGATTTTCATGAGAGAAAATTTCTGTTTTAATGTGACAACTGATACTGCACAGGGTCCCCTATTTAACCTAGTCAGAAAACTGCTTATAATACAGACTTATTTTTCTTTGATTTATCTAGAAACATGAGGTTTTTATTTTATTTTATTTTTATTTTTATATTTATCTATTTATTTATTTTTGGAAAGAGTCTCGCTCAGGCTGGAGTGCAGTGGCATGATCTAGGCTCACTGCAACCTCTGCCTCCTGGGTTCAAGCGATTCTCCTGCATCAGCCTCCCGAGTAGCTGGGATTTACAGACATGTGCCACTATGCCTGCCAATTTTTATATTTTTAGTAGAGATGGGGTTTCTCTATGTTGGCCAGGCTGGTCTCGAGCTCCTGACCTCAGGCGATCCGCCCGCCTTGGCCTTCCAAAGTGCTGGGATTACAGGCGTGAGCCACCACGCCGGGCCATGAGGTCTCTCTTATACAATTCACAAATTATACATCTTCACTATTTCAGCAATGAAATCTAAGAGGAAAGCTGAGGTTACTTAAACAGCTTCAGTAGACAAAAATACAAGAGTTCCTTTGTCCTAGCAATGACTGTGAATATTTTGTTCCATGGGAAGTGCATTATAGAGTTATCACAAGACCAAGAAAAAAAAAGGAAGCAATAACTTTGAGGTTTAATCAAAAGCAACAATTCCATTTATTATGCATGTATTGAGAGAGCAGAGTATAATCTTGACATTTGCTTTCCTCTCAAGTCCTACTGTCCTCACTGCTATATTTACCTGAGTACTCCTTATAGACCAAGGCACGCCACATCCCTGCCCTATTCATGTTGTGAGATAAAATGTGTCTCTCTGGTGAGCAAAACTTGCTTCCAAATCTTGATCTTGAATTTCCTTCCCAATGAAAGAAAACATTACTCCTTGGAGTCATGGATAATTTCAGGCCTGGAGCATTGTAGGTACAAGATGCTCTAGAATAATTTGCTTACCAGAGACAGTGTGTGTTTTAAAAAATGTGTATATGAAATGGAGACATAAGAACCGGCTTCAAGGTGTACCCTGGGGAAATTCTGGAACCATTGGAACACAAAGATAATTAAGCACATCAATGAGTTATACACTGTCAAACAATGAAAGCCTTTACTGCATACCATTAATAGATGATAGATAGATAGATAGATAGATAGATAGATAGATAGATAGATGATAGAAAAAATGGAGGATTCTTGCTAATAGTAGAATCCTGAATATTGGCTAATAAATTTAAAGGAAGTGCTAAAGTTGAAAAATCATAAATTTGTAACCATCAACGATGCCAACTGTAGAAGAATTGTGATAAGAGGTGAGGTATTTGCATAGTCTTAAACTCTCTGTGTAGACAGTTTATTAAACGGGGAAGAAATAATTATACGGTGGGAAAATTGGACCACATCTGGAGTAGACGATAAAAATTAACATCACCAACATGAGACAGATGGTCATCATGTGCTTCCAGATGTGACACCATCTCAGAAACATGCATAATCACCTATGTGGAATTTTGGCTAAAAGTGCATTACCTGGATCTAGTCATGAGGAAATATTAGATACACTCAAAATGAAGAACATTCTATTAAAAAAATGAGGAGGAAGAGGAGGAACTATATCCTCCAGAGCTGTCAAGTACATAAAGACACGTATGTACAAGGCTATGGAAATATTTCAGACTAAAGAACCATGAAAACTAAATGCTATTTGACCCGAGACTGGATTCTATTTTGCAGAGGAAAAAATACTGAAAAGGATATTATTATATCTATTTTTAAAAACTGATATACAGTAGATTTTATAAAAGCATTAATCAATATAGGGTTTACTGAAGTTGAAAACTGTTCTGTGGCTATATGAGTCTATTCCTTTTCTTAGGAAATACACACTAAAATATTCAGGGGTAAAGAGTTACAGTCTATGCAATTTACCCTTAAAATGGCTCAGACTGGGAGAGAGAGAGTCAAACAGGATACAATGTAAGTAAATTCGGGTAAAATGTATATTCATGGTTTTTGTATTGCTTTTATTTTCACAACATCTCTGTAAGCTTAAAATTATTGCTGAATACAACTTTAAGAAAAAATAATTTAAAAATGTGTACCTGGTAAAGAAAAGTTTTTCTTAGCAGCTGAGCTTAATGGTTTCTCACATTTTCTGTCATGACATGGACTTCATACAACAGGCATGGATAAGGTAAGTGGTAGTTTAGATGCAATTTGAAGGATTCTAGCTATTATTTACATATTCGGTTATCAGATACTGAACGCCTACTGTGTGCCAGACAATATGCTATGTTGCATCTGTTTGCTTCTTACACACTTTGCCTACTGAAGTGTGTAAGAATGAGAATAAATTATGGGAAAAAATAATTTACAAACATAAATTATTTGTAGTAGCAAATCATTTGCAGTAAATCTGCTGTTCCCTCCTCACCTGTGTGTATTAGACTCTCACTTGAAAACCACTGGCTGAGTTGACACATCTTGAGCCACTTTTTTTCTTTGACTTGAGACCCTAGATGAGTGATGTTCCCCTGCCTTATTTCTGCAACCAACCCGTGCTTCTTAATAATAAAATATATGCTGTGTCACTCATGGCTGAAAAAACAGCAAAATACTCCAGTTTCCTTAAAGATGTAGCTTCGCTTTGCAATGTCATTAATATCAACATTCTGAGTACTGTTGTTAATCCCTGAAGAGTCCAGTGGGTCACAGTCCTCCCAGATGGTGACTTTGAAATTGTGTACCTTAGATTTGTTATATAGGCTCTGAGATTACCTGGCACTATGTCTTGCCTTCTTATATCAAAAGATCAAACTGGTATTGTCCACTTTAAAGAAACTTTCAACCCACTGTTGATTATCAGAGTGCGATGGAAAGAACTTGGACTTTGGTACTTGATAAAGCTGGGGGCAGATTATCTCTGCCACTTTTCAATAGAAATCAATAACCAAAAGATGAGTATCTCTGATAATGTTTCCTCCCTTAAAATTGGGAATAATAAATACGATCTTCCTCAGGGGATAGTTATTAGAATTGAGTGAGTTAATGCCATACAAAGTGTTTGATGTGGTGTTTTGGATATGGTGATTACTTTAAAAAGTTAATCATGAATATTACTATAGAAGAATAAACCTAATTTCTATTTTCATGGCTGGAAAACAGAATTCATCTTTAGGATAAGACTCTCCTTGCTTCAATTGATTCTGGATGTAAGACCCCGAGATTATGGTTTTGAATAAACAGGGAAATGAATGAAATAGTAAAACCACTCTTCACAGTACAATAATAAAAGTTAGGGTGTAAAGCAATGACAAAAAGGAAAAAAAACAAGTTAAGGAGAAAGGATTACAAAAGAGAGGAAGGCTTTTCTACATGGTAAGGTGTCACAGGCCTTTTAGGAGCTGGGATGTCTAGTGTTAAATTTTGAGTTGTCTGCCTTGCCACAAGTCAGTGCCTATGTCTTCCCCAAACTCCTGTTTCATTTGTGACTTGAATGAGTTTTGTTTTTGTTTTTGTTTTGTGTT
The DNA here is from genome assembly GCF_009828535.3 of Hylobates moloch. Lineage (NCBI taxonomy): Eukaryota > Metazoa > Chordata > Mammalia > Primates > Hylobatidae > Hylobates > Hylobates moloch. The sequence goes on along the minus strand of NW_026652286.1, from coordinate 61,487,730 downwards.
TGTGATTTTGTTTTCCTAATGCAAATTTATGTGAGTGAAGTGGGTTTCATGACTGGGTCAGCTATAAGCAGAAAAGAATGAACAGATGTTGAATGCAAAATGCAAGCAAGATGAAAACATTTGTAGGAGAAGTATTTAGAAGTTAGAGAAGATCATGAGATGTAATCTCTGATGAAGAACAGAAAACTTAAGGGATAATGAGAGGGAGGCTTGACCTATGTGCTGTGTCCTTATTACAGTTAAATGAGTGAACTCACCTCAACTCACTGCCTAGAATATTTTAAACAGGAGAAAACTGAAACACTGAAACGTAGCAAAAATACTATCAGTCCATAGATTTGTATCTGAAATTCCACAATACAAAATGTTCTGGAAATGAAGTTACTTTTTCTCTTTTAATGGAAAAAACTGATTTTACTCACCATTAGGTTGCCTATTGCCTATATTTTATTACCATGATGAATATATTCATATATTTCACTAAAGCTGCTACTGCTGCTGCTTCTGCTTCTACTGCTGCTGCTGCTTTCTTCAGAGTCTCTCACTTTGTTACCGAGGCTGGAATGCAGTGACACAGTCATAGCTCACTGCAGCCTGAAACTTCTGAGTTCAAGTGATCCACCTGTCACAGCCTCCCAAGTAAACTGGGATTACAGGCATGAGCCACCATGCCTGGCTCCTGAAGCTAACATGTTGAATTATAACATGCTGACCAGTGTCAGCTAGAGTCATTGTCGATATAAGTATATACAACACATATTCTTGGTCAACTCAGAGAATTCTGAATTCTCAAACACCTCCTAGGACTTTGGATAAGAGACTGTAAATATGAATTCAGAAAAAAAAATTAAAAGTGAAAAGAAAGAGATTACCTTCCAGTGTATTTCTAAAGCTGAAATTGGCAGCTTTATCCATGGAACCAGATTCATATTGGGTCAAACTCAGGCAAAATTCTACGTCAGCTGAAGAGGGGAGCCTTGGGGTTCTGGATTTGTCATGGTTTCCAGGATTCCGCCGTAAAGGTCCCTCAGGTGTTCCATTGCATAAAGACTGATGGCTGTTGTACTCCTCCAATCGGCTACAGACAATCTGTACAAAACACCCTCATGTTAAAGAAATTGTCACCACCTCTGAGTCAGTAGGAGAAGGCAGAAATGTTGGAATTCCTAATTATTATTGTTAGACTTCTCCTTAGGAGATTACTACAATCATGTGTCTTTGATGACAGGGATATGTTCTGAGAAATCCATCATTAGGGGATTTTGTCATTGCGTGAACATCATAGTCAGTGTACTTGCACAAACCTAGATGGTATAGCCTACTAAACATCTTGGCTGTTTGGTAAAACCTACTGCTCCTAGGCTACAAATCTGTCCAGCACATTACTGTACTGAATACTATAGGCAATTGTAAGATAATGGCAAGTATCTGTACATCTAAACCTATCTAAACATATAAAAGGTACAGTAAAAATACAGTATAAAAAACTTTTTTAAATGGCATACTTGTATATACAGGACACTTACCATAAATGGACCTTGCAGGACTAGAAGTTGCTTTGGGTAAGTCATTGAGGGAATAATGGGTGAATATAAAGGCCTAAGATACTACTCTACACTACTGTAGATTTTATAAACACTATATATATAGGCTACATTAAATTTATAAAAATATTTTTTCTTTTTTTAATAATAAATTCACCTTAGCTTCCTGTAACTTTTTTACTTTTTTAAAACTTTTTGAGTCTTTTGGTAATAGCACTTAGCTTAAAACACAAACACATTGTACAAATGTAGGAAATATTTATTGTATCCTTAGCCTATAAGCTTTATGCTGTTTAATTTTTTACTTATTATAAACATAATTGAAATTTTGTTACAAACTAAGACACAAGCATACGCACTAGCATAGGCCTACACAGAGTCAAGATTGTCAATATCATTGTCTTCCACCTCCACATCTTGTCCCACTGGAAAATCTTCAGGGGCAGTAGCACACATGGAGCTAACATCTCTATAACAATGGTGTTTTCTGGAACACTTCCTGGAGAGCCTGCCTGAGGCTGTTATACAGTTAACGTACTTTTTTATATAAGTGGAAGAAGTGCATTTGAAAATAATGATAAAATATAGATAGTAAATACATAAACCAGTAACACAGTTGTTTATTATCATTATCAAGTATTATGTAATATACATAATGGTATGTACTAAACTTTTATACATGTGGAATTTCAGTAGCTTTACACTAGCATCACCACGAAGACATGAGTAATGCATTGTGTATAATATCATGACTGCTATGATGTCACTGGGTGACAGGAATTTTTCAGCTCCATTATAGTAGTGTGGGACCTCTGTCATATATGTGGTCCATCCTTGACAGAAATGCCATTGTACAGCATACGACTGTATTTTAAAATTGTTGAAGGAATTAGCTTTTTGAAGGTTGCAGAATGAGCCATAAAAGTTAAAACATAGAACGGGATTCTAGTGTTGCATCTACCACTTAAGAAAATGATTGGCCGGGCGCGGTGGCTCAAGCCTGTAATCCCAGCACTTTGGGAGGCCGAGGCGGGCGGATCACAAGGTCAGGAGATCGAGACCATCCTGGCTAACATGTTGAAACCCCGTCTCTACTAAAAATACAAAAAATTAGCCGGGCGTGATGGCGGGCGCCTGTAGTCCCAGCTACGCGGGAGGCTGAGGCAGGAGAATGGCGTGAACCCGGGAGGTGGAGCTTGCAGTGAGCCGAGATCGTGCCACTGCACTCCAGCCTGGGCGACAGAGCAAGACTCCGTCTCAAAAAAAAAAAAAAAAAAAAAAAAGAAAATGATTTAACTGTCTAGGCCTTATCTATCAAATGAAGATAATAAGAACTACCTCACATAGTTATAGAAAATAAAATATTTATTAAACACCTATTATATATTAAGCACTGTGCCAAGTGCTGAGGTTGGGGTTGGTAACAATAGAGCTAGTCATCTTTCTGTATATAAAGCCCATAGCACATGGCATGACCAACAGAAAACACTCAATAAACAGTAGCTTTAAAAACATTAATCTATATTATATTCAGAATGTCAAGGACTAGAAATAGCTTCACTTTGTGCTTTTTGTTCATAAAATGTCCTATTATTGTCCCTCTTTTTTTTGATGTGCAGTATAATACTCGTGGTTGATTATGTTTTTTTAAAAAATAGAAATTTCTCTGATCCTTTAGCTAGAACCAAGGTGATTTTCATTGTAGAAATACCATCTTAAAAATAAGAATTTCTCACCTTTTTATAAGCAAAACTTTTTAAGAAAACATGGCACATGCATCGTTTCATTTAAATCACAAAGCAATACTTCCCACTTCACAGATAAGGAAAATGAGACTCAGAGAGGGTAAGTGGCATTTCTCAGGTTATATGGCAAATAAATGGCAGTGTTGTGATGGCAACCCAAGTTTTCCAACTTCATCTTTAGTGTATTTTGTGCTTTTATAATTAGTCTAGCAGAGCTCAACATTCAAAATCTTTTAAAAGTAGGTTCTAGGTTAAAATAAAATAGAGAGTTCTAGTCCTGTATCTCAGTTGTGGCTGACAACAGGATGTTGTTGTTTGTTGGTTTCCCTAAACCTTGATCAAATTTTTCTAAATAAACTGTCTTAATATAACTTGGTTTGGGTATCTATTTCCTACTGAGATCCTGACTGATACAAACATTATTTCCTACTGATCTTTCCCTTTCCCTTTCTTCTATATCTTCACTGGCCTCTTTGCACTTCCCAAAACTCACCAATCACTCTTATGCAACACGTTCTTGTATTGGTTATTTTTTCTGGGTAGACTGTTTTCCCTTGATACCTGCTTGGGTTATTCATATCTTCATTATCTTAATGAAATCTACACTAAACATCTATTTAACACCATATTCAGCCTTGCCCACTTTAGCAGTGTTGCAGAGCTGGTTAGCACTAGCTAGCAAAAGTTCAAAGTGTGTAACCCTTCTCAATATTGGAATGTTCAGCAATATCCCATCATTAGACAGAAATCTACTGTTGTCAGTATTTACACTACAACAATTGGCAAATCAGAATCATCTCTCCCTACTTTCCCACTCCCCATTGAGAACAAGTTATTAAACATTTACTGTACACCACTAATTTCTGCTTTATCTGTGCACTTAGCACCTTCTAACAAACTATATAATCAAAAGAACTCTCACAGAATAATTGATTTATTGTTGCTTCATTTCAAACCGAAGTTTTAAAATGTCTGCGTGTCAGGCATTATACCAGAACACGAGAATACATATTGAACATGATAAACACAGTTTTTATTTTTATAGAGTTTACAGTCTAATAAGTATGGTCATGAAGACTAAATGTCTATACCATATTGCCTTATTCATTGACTTAAACATTATTTTTAATAAGTATTAGCATTTTAAGTATCGAGTACTTTATGTAACTTACCTTCTAATGGAGTAGGTCTAGGAAGTGTGTGTGGGTGAGATAGTAAAACAATATATATAACTTATTATATTTTTTAACTCCTTTAACTTTTTTAGATAAAATATTATATATAATTTATTATATATATTGTTTTATTGTCTCACCCACTCACACTTCCTAGACCTACTCCACTAGAAGATGTTACATAAAATACTCAATACTTAAAGTGCTAATATTTTTGTAAATGAATTTTTAAATCAATGGATAAGGCAATATGGTGTATATATTTAATATTTATAAACATACCTGTTAGATGATAAACTCTATCAAAATATAAACTATATCCTGTTCACTATGTATTATTGTGTTATGGTATGGTGACTGACACAAAGACATTTGAAAACTTTGGTTTGAAATTCAATAACAATAAATCAATTATTCTATGAGAGGAGTTCTTTTGATATTTCCATCTCATCAACGAGAAAACAGGCTTATAGAGGTTAAGTGACTTCATCAAACATATCTAGTTTATAAAACTGGGGGAGTTAATATTTGAATATAGACTACATGATTTAAAGCTCAAATCTTAACAAGTATCTTAAGTGAAACTTCCATTTCCTGGCTACCCATTCCCACATAAAGGCACTCTTGACCAATGAATTTGTTATGAACCTTCAAAGACTCCACATTATAAAATCCAATTATCCCTACAAGTCCCCATGTTAAGATAGCATTGGGCACAGTTGACCACTTTCACTTTCATAAAACACATTCCTCTATCTACTGATTTCTATAATCACATCCCCTTTGATTTTTGCCTTTATCTCTTGCTGTTACTACTTGGTGTGTCCTACTAGCTCTTCCTCATCTATCTTACCTGTAAATATCGTAGTGCTCTAGGCAGGACTGGCTATGCAATTTACAGCACCAGATAAATGTTGAGGCCTTGGCTGGGGGTAGGGAAATCAATATTCACTTTCTCAATCTACAGGGAATAGGTGTCCCATAGTCTCAGTCCATAGTGAATAGGTGACTCCCTAGGGATTGAAACCTCCATGCTAAGACTTGTTTGAGTAGGTGGGTAGATTAGTTCAGGCTTCCATAGGAAAATACTACAGATTGGGTGGCTTAAACAGCAGACATTTATTTTCTCAAAGTTCATGAGTTTGGAAGTCCAAGATCAAGGTATCTGCTGAGGCCTCTCTTATGTCTTGCAGAGGAAACCTTTTCTCTGTCTTCACATGGCCATTTCTGTGTGCATACACAGAGAAAGAAATGGCTCTGTCTTTTTTCTGTTCTTATGAGGACATCAGTACTATTGGTTTAGGACCCCACTGTTAATGACCTCACTTAACTTTAATTACTTCCTTAAAGCCCTACGTCCAAATACAGTCACACTGGGAATTAGGGATTCAACACACACGTTTTAGGAGACACAATTCAGTCCATAATAGTGGGTGAGAGGCCCATATGTAATCACCTGTGCACCATGCTAATGTGCAGCCAGCCTCGGTAGAGAAGGCCTCTGTTTTACCCTGAACCAACAAATCATGGGATCAACACCCAACCTCACACCTCTTTTGGCTTGCACCAAGGACCCCACTGGGGATGGAGAGTGACAGTGAAATGTTGACCTCTTTCCTCCCACCAGTGGCCTTGGGCAGAGAGTGAGGAGGTGGAAACTACATAGGGCTGGTGGATGGGTAGTGGTAGCCAAGACCCATCCCAGGAAAACAAAGAACAAAAGGTCTGCAGGACACATATGAACCAAGCATATGTTCCATTGTCCCTATAACTTCACTTATAAAGCACAAACTCAAAGATAAGATTAATAAGAATTTCAACACCAAGACCACAGATCATTAAACCTCAAATGTAGGGTCTGCTTCTGAGCATGGTGCATTGTGCTATGGCACTGCTTTTATATTGTCAATTCTACCTCCAAAAAATATCGAGTCAGGAAACCAATCTCCACGTGCTCACATCCTGTGTGATCCTGCTGCTAAAGTCAGATGGCCTGCTTTCTCTGGACACTGCTTGTGCTTCTCCATTCCATGACTCTGATTGTGGCTAAGCATGCTCACTCTTTGCCATGCATCTAATATCCTACCCATTCTTTAAGGCCAAAGCAAATAATTAGTAAAAACAGGCATTGTTGACTCTGACTTAAAAAGTAACTCAAAAGGGGCTGACTCTGAATGTAAAAACATTCCAGGAATCCTTCACCAAATTATTTTTCTTGTAGTTTCATTTATATGTAGGCAGAAGAATAAACTATGATAAAAATATATGACTACATAAACCAAAAAGAGCTCTTAAGATAAATATAAATTTTTATTTTTCTTAGTGGCACATAAATTAATGCATCACTTAAATTCATTGATACCTTATATTTAATAAAATAGAGTAATTAGGTAGTGAGAGATAAATTCAAAGCAAAAGACGAAATTCAGGAGAGTCCACCCTGCCATCATTGACTGTTCACAACAGGTGCATGCTTCCGTGGGAGGCTTGGGACCACTAGGGAGATAACATTATTCTTTACTCAACTAATACTTATTCATTTTCGTCTCTAATAAACAACGATCATTACATCTCTTATAAAAACGCATTCTTCATGAAGATACATTTATTTTTACATTGTTGTTTTTTCACTCTCAGAATCTAGTACGGTTTCTAGCACCCTGTAGATGCGCAATAAGTATTTTTTGGATGAATGAACAGAGTCAGTGAATGAGCCAAAGAATCTCCTATAAAAAGTATGTGTTGAGTGCTCACTTTTCTTGGTCATGTTGTCAGTGCCACCTCTGCCGTAGAATATATTTCTAGAACTTATTTTTTTAAACATATATTGAGTCCCTACTCTGTCCTAGGCCATAAGGGAGATATCTCTTTGTACATTAAAAATTGAAATTCTCACAACTACCATATGGATTTTTATGATTTTATCTCTATTTTCATGATGAGGATACTAAGCCAGACTGTGGAAGACTACAAAAGGCTAACAGGATATAAAGCCGCATGTTATGATTTATAATTCTGTAAACAGTAGGCAAGACACATAGAATAATAATTTAAAGGTAAAATGTCTTCCCGGTCAACTGTTTGCATCACATTTAAAAATAATCAAGACTATTTTATTGGCCTCCTATCCCACTGAATTTGCTATCTATAAGCATGTATAAACAAATCTAGTCAACTCAAATAGAATTGAATGGGCAGTCCCCCACCATAGATGGCTGCTACTGTGTTAGAGAAGAAATGCTTAGAGAACCTACTCTTTTTTTTTTTTTTTTGAGACGGAGTCTCGCTGTGTCGCCCAGGCTGGAGTGCAGTGGCGCAATCTCGGCTCACTGCAAGCTCCGCCTCCCGGGTTCACGCCATTCTCCTGCCTCAGCCTCTCCGAGAACCTACTCTTAATTTTTGGTCACTAAGACATAACTTAGGAATTTATGCATTGTGTGGTGGAGAAAAAATTGGGCTCCATAATGCAGGTAGACGCAACTTCAATTCTGGCTGATTTTCTCACTGGCAATGAACGTGTTTTTTAGAATTGCTAAATCTCAATTTTTTAAAACTGTACTATGACATAATATACAAAAAAACTATTCAGCAAATAATTTCTGGCTCAACAAATGCCAGTTTCTAGTTTTCCTTATATTTCACAACATTCCTAAATACTTTTATCCACATATAATTGAGAACTAGAACTGTTCAGTGACTTGTCTTAGGGTAATATGATGTTTAGAGTCAAAACCAAAGCACTGAAACACAAGCTTCCTTATTCTGAAGCAATACCCACTACATTTATTATGATGTGTTAATGGTTTAGGAATGGTTGAATAAAACTAACCTAAGTTTTACATTGAATGTAATATGTTGGATGCTTTTATAATTTTGGTTAACTAGGCACTACAAGTATATAGACTAAATCATTTTTATTCCTCTTTGAGTAATCTCAGGATATTTTCAAAAGATCCTGCTGCCTTAAAGACTCCTACAGCCGACTCAGTTAAATTAGAGAGGCTTGAATGAAACTATTTTTGCTGTAATGCCAACTGCCAAGTGACTAAGTGTTCGGATGACTGGAGGTATTACTAACGAGGAGAAAATCTACCCTGGTTCCAGAAATAATTTGAAAAACTCCAAACCTTAGTCTTTACACTGCATACAGGAGAGGAGACAGGCTAGGAGAAATTGTTAGCATTGTGCTTATGATCATGAAGATTCTAGTCAGAAAGACCTGGTTTCCAATACTGACCCTATTAGTTGCATGGCCTTGGGCAAGTTACTTAAGCTCTCTGAGTATTAAGTTTTTTCATCTGTAAATGGGAATTACACCTTTCTATCAATGATCAAATAATCTAACATGTATAAAGCACTTAGCATAGTGCCAGGTGTAAAGTGTTTAATAATGACAACTATTATAATTATTTTTGAAAACAAGACCATTGGGCAGGTCACCAAATTATTTTTAAATTTGGATGTATAACACTATTTGAATATTCATTATTATAATATCTAACTTTGATGTATCATTTAAAAATATATTATTTCCACACATGAAACTCAAACAATAGGTCAGATCCTAAACAAGCCATATAAACACATTTTACTGAATCCCTTCACAGTAATGCTTTAACCTATATTATTCTAATTTTAGGGACAAAAATCATCTCAGAATAATTAAGTAACTTAGGGTCTTGTAGCTAAGTATGAAAGTTCACTCAAATTCGTGCTGATGTGACTGAAAAGACTATAGTCTTTCACTACATTATTCTGTTTTCCATTCCATTTAATCCTCCTATTAACACACACACAAAACATGTATAGATGGTAATTCTACCCCATTTTTTTTCTCTTTGGAAAAAACAAAGGTCAAAGATTTTAAATAAGTGGTCCAATATCATCTATTAAATGGCAGGGGTAGAATTTGAGCCTGGATGTTCTGATGATGACTGTGTTCTTTTTCTATTTCAACACGAGTGATTTATAACATATGCTGTGGGGACGATCAAGTGTTCCAAGTCAAAGAAAAAAAGGGGAGATAGAAGAAATAGCTATATTAATGAGGAAGGTGAACCTAAATACTGTTCTCTTAAGTTTAAAGAAATAGCAATAAACTGCCAGCTATTAAAAGCTTTTGGGAGCAAAGATTTTGTTATAGCATTAGAGGTTTATCTGGGGAAAAAATGTAAACCATATGACATTCCACAAAATCTTTTTCATAAAGAAAAAAGAGAAGCTGTTATTTCACTGAGCTGTTGTCATGGTTACCTAAAACCCATGACTCTCTGCTGAAATGTGACTTTTTTTCTTCCAACTGTTTGCTTCCATGTGATGTGCTTTTCACCTGATGAGTTAATTCCCTGGTCAAAATTCACTCATGTCTATCAGCTAGGAAATGTTTTTCCTCTTTGTTTCCATTCATCGTGACACCTATTCCTGATACCCCTTTTATTTTTATGGCTAGCTTATCTGTTGGTTGCATAACATTAGATCTAATTATGTTGAGCACAGGTAGTCTGTACTTAAATGTTATTGAGCAACCCTCCACCTCCAAATATAATGAACTATTTTAATTGATGATAAACATGGCCCCTACTTTAAAAGCTTTGGGCATTAAACAAATAAATGAGCAAACAACAGACATGAATTAGGAACACAGTATTTCCAAATAAATTAATTACCTGATTTTAACATATTTAATAGAAAACTCTGACTGATAAATATTAAATTCATTTAAATCGCAGTCAGCTATGTTGCAACTTGCTTCATCTTCTTTCTTGTATTCTGTCTTTCTTTGCATGCACACACAGACATACATATGGAACTACCATAGAGAACGACACAAAATATCTTATACCCAAATTTGAGTAAGTGGCTACTGTTGACATTGTTGCATCCTTGGCATTGGGAATCCAGTGCTGTAAAAAACTGCAGCCAATGGTCCTAGAAATCTACCCATGCAGAGTTTAATATTTTATCTATGTTAGCATTGGAGCTAACATTTCTTTGATGTTAAATTCAGCATGTATTTATAAAGCCTGTTCCATGTGTATATTATAGTCCTGTGCTCTGTGAATACAAAAATATTTAGAAATGATCACTACCTTGGAGCAGCTGACAGGCTGGCAGATACAGACAGGCTGGAAAACCATTACATGTAATGAAAAGTTACAAGTGCTATGATACAAATCTGTATAAAGTACAATGATGGCACAAAGGGGAGAGGGTCAACTCTACCTGAGTAACAGAAGTGGATCAGTAAAGTCTCAGAATATTTTCATTATGATATAAATTAAAAGGACTACATCACTGTGTCTGCCTATGTTGTCTGGGGCAGGACAATTTTAAGGGAGTCAACGTGATTACATGTCAAATTGTACATCCAGAAATTAACGGGTTACTTGACCCCTTCTGAACCTAAATGGATCCTTTAAAATAAGAAATAACACCATTGACTTAAAAAGCACTGCAGTCAGAGCCGCTTGGTTTTAGTCCTCAGAGGTGTGACTTTGGACAATCATCCTACCATTTTAGACTTTTCTATAGTTTTTTAATAAAATGCACAGGTTACCCTAGATAAAATTGAAGATCTCTCAGCTCAGAGTTAATAAATGCTATCAAATCTCTAAAATCTCAATTTTGTGGTTAAGTAAAATGATATCTGAAGCCAATAAAAAAAGAAGGCAAAGGCATTCAAATTAATGGTGTGTTTATTACAGAACCTGCATTTTTGTAAAGTGAAAGTAAAGAGATACCAAAACAATCTCCATATTCATTAACTCAATGATTCTCAGTGCTGGCTGCACATTAGAATCACAAAATGAGGGTTTAAAAATGCAAACACTTGAAGGTCCAGCTTGATGGCTCAGGCCTGTAATCCCAGCACTTTGGGAGTCTGAGGCGGACAGATCACTTGAGGTCAAGAGTTCAAGACCAGCCTGGCCAACAGGGTGAAACCCCATCTCTACTAAAAGTACGAAAAATTAGCTGGGCGTGGTGGCAGGCCCCTGTAGTCCCAGCTATTAGGGAGACTGAGGCAGAAGAATCGCTTGAACCTGGTAGGTGGAAGTTGCAGCATGTGGAGATTGCACCATTGCCAAAAAAACAAAAAAACAAAACAAAACAAAAAAAACACTTGAACTTACAGGAGACCACCTGAATCTGAATTTCTGGCAAGAAATTAGGTGCATAAAAACCTTGCAACAGTTTTTTATTTTTATTTTTTAAATGGTTTTTTGGAAGCTTCCTAGGTGATTTTGACATTGAGAACTCTGAATTAAATCAACGTAAACAATTGATCTTAACTTTTTTAAGGACTTTGTAACCAGAGAGGCTGCGTGAAGGAATGGAGGCAGCCAATGCGAGTGGGGTCTGACGGTCACTTCTGCTGCTAATAATCCCTTGACACTACTAAAACACAGTAGGTGAGCAGCAAATGTTCATTCATTTCACCTTTCTTAAACTGTGATTTGCTTGTTTCTCTTCAGTCATCTTCCTTCCGTTCTGTTTTCTGATTTTATTTTTGAAACCTGTTTCTACACAGCAATTTAATCGTAGAACAAGGTTGAAGTTGATAATTGTCACTATTTCAGTTCAAGGCTTACTGACTTGACACAATTTTTTTTTCTAGAAAGTGTTAAAATTGAACACATCCATAAAGAGAAAAAAAGGAAAAAGTTCCACTTGACAATTAGTAAGTAATTAGGAAAGTAATACTCATATATTTGTGGATAGCATCTGGTATTACACATCTCATGTAATTAAAAATCAATGTGTATCTATCTATTAAGCTTTCCTGTGGATGTTGCAGCTTATTTTGGTAATTTAGATAGTCCTCCAACCTTTCTGGGTCAAGTTAAGCCACATAGTTAAATAAAGCATTATAACTGACTGAAATCCCATGTCCAATCCTGGTAGTTTTTTAAACAGGAACAGAGGTTATGAGAGCTAGATGAGAGTTTGCACATTATAGATTAAGGTAGGAGGTCTGAAAGCTTATTGAAATAGATTTTTTTTCAAGCACATTTTTTCTAGCCTTTCCTGCACAAAGCCCATTACATTTGGTAAATAGCTGACTAATAACACGAGAAATTATACAGTGGCTATTTTTTTAATGAACTTCAATAGACTCCATCGGGATGGGGTACAAACTTGATTGGGCGGAGAAGGCCATCTACGTTTCAAAACTGCACATTGTGAGAAATTGAGTGCAAGATTCTTCCCATCCCATTCACATATTGGGCTTAATTTCATAGAGCATTGCTAGTCAAAAGTGCTGTATTAGAAATTTTTGGAAGACAGGCAGAAAAGCATTCCTTTAACATATGGTTTTAAAATGATAAATAATTAAACACATATTTCTTTGGTTGTCATTTGCCCCTAATTCAGAATGAAAAATTCAGAATAGATGAAATAGGAATTCCATTCCAAATAGTAATCCTTCATATTTTATCTAAAGTTTTCAAGGACTGAGAAAGAAAGCTAACTTCTAATGCAGCCTAAAGAAAAAGTGAGACAGAATGAACCAGATACTTTAGCTAAAGATATCACGGCAGTCACATCCTTGGAAATAGGATACAGTGGTCATACAGCTGGACTATCAGAGAATAAATATGATTTTTTTGTGCTGCTTATAATAGCTGTATGATCTTATGCAAGTTACCTGATACCTTTATAACCTCTAAAATAGGGAAAGATTGATAAGAGCATGAAATGAACAAATGCACAAAAACACTTGCCACGGGGTTTACACATGCTAGATGTTCAATGTATATTAGCCATCTTCATTATTTATCTGTTTAAGCCTCAGAATCTTCATACTTTCAAAAATGAAGATCAAATCCAATAATTATTTCCCAAACATTCCTGATTAAAAGAATCACCATAGACATTCAGTAAACTATGCCTTCTCAGGACTCTCTCCTGAAGATTCTGACCAATGAGTCTGGGATAGGGCCAGGAATTTGCATTTTTAATTTGTACACCATATGAATCCTGTTGTGAATAATAATTTTATTTTTCTGAAACATTATTGTGTACTATTTGTTTTTGTAATCATCCAGATATGCATTCATTCACTCATTTATTCAATTCACAAAACATATAACGCGCTATTGCCATTTTTAAATGCACCATACTATGTTCTGGGAAATACAATAATCAAGTACTCTGTTCATTGCAGTTTAGAAACCTAGTAGAAAGTCATTAGACAAATAATTACACAAATATCTAAAGTGTGCTATAAAGGAAAAATACAAGGAACATTGAGAGTTCTTAACAGGGCACCATTTCTATCCTTGATGGGGGCTGCAGTGGGTGTTCAGGAGAGAAGTTTATACCCTGCCTGAGGAAGTGATTGTTAAGGTTCCTCCCTGCTCTGACATCGTATATCCAGCACATCTTACCTGCCAAGAGGAGAAGAATGATGCTGGGCTGAGTAAAGTAGGATTTGCAGGGTGCTGACCTCCCATGTACTCATCTGTGCAAATGTCACACTTTTCTGCATCCCGCCAGTCCCAATATGGAATAGTGAAGTTTTCATCTCCAGTCAGCTTCTGGATTTCTTGTTCCCACCGCAACAAGAAGAGTCTATGCCAAGGCAGAAAAGCTGGTGCTTCATGGGCAAAATCAATGTCTCTCCAGATTTCAGATCCTCCAAGCAGTGCATCCATTGACACATAATAATGTATCCAGACAAAGAGGTCATAAATATTGATGTCATTAAACATGGGTGTTGATCCGTTTTTCATTTGGCCATAGGTCCCTATGGGGATGACATAGTCTGAGCTGATGGTATGCTTTGCTAAAGTGAGATAGGCAAAAAATTTGTCCTTCTCTGGGGCACTCAAATCAAAGATATTTCTTCTCACCAAGAGTCGTCTCTCTGTGCAGTTTGGTCCCCAAAAGCCAAACTTGCAGTTTCCACAGTTGAATCCCATGAAGTTGCCAGAGCACTGGCAGGTCCTGTTATAAAAGACGGAAGGCCACGACTCCCGGTCATCCACCCCTGTGAAGGGAAATTGAGGCCCAAGTGGTGCATTGGACAGAAGGATATTCTGACAGGAACCTCTGCCTGAAAGCTGGCCACAGGGACTCCTGTCCCCGCTCCACGGTGGGCAGCATTCCTTCTCCATCAGGTTCTTCGAGGAGACACAGGCTCGAGGGAAATGGCCAGTGGAGGTCTGGAAACTCCACAGCAGGCAGTACAAAACAGCCAGGAGCATTCTTCCTCTAGTCCTCACAAGGTCTGCTGGAACTGGCTAACTGGAGTCACAGACTTCTCTTTCCAGCTACTCCTACAGTGATTATCACATGTCTTGGCTGAGACCTATATAATACCACTCCCACCTCCAGCATCAAACACTTTTAGTCTTTATCTTAAGCTTTCATCCTCTGAAAAGCACATGACTGACTTTTCTTTGGAATTGGCTCGTATCCCACCAGTGGGATAGGCCTATGTTAAAGTGAAAAACTCTATTCACCATTAATAGTTTAATTCTTATGGTTAGAATATTAACAATAAGATTAATAATAATGCCTGACCTAAGCAAACCCAGTTAATAGACTACAAAACTAATGATTATTTGAACTTGCAAATGAGAGGTAGTGTCAGGAATAGAGCTTCTCTTATTAAGAAAGTTAAGGAAGTATTAAAGATTATGGGTTTAAGGTGGTTATTTCTGAGAGACAATAAACAGGCTACAATGTTTGAAGAACTCAGTATGCAGAGAGAGATTGTCTTCAGAGCCCAGAGATAATTCCTTATATGTTATTGCATTTCAGTTTGTTTATTTTATACAAAGTATCGGAAAAAAAAAATCTTTCTGATACTTTTCTCTGATAATCCTGATGCATTTTCTGACAACTCCTAAGGATGGCTCACTTTGACAGCTGGGTGATTTGCTTCATTGTGGGGTATCCCATGGCAAAGAGCTCTCTCTCTCTCTCTCTCTCCTCTCTCTTCTCTCTCTCTCCTCTCTCCTCTCTCTCTCTCTCCTCTCTCTCTCTC